>NC_090649.1:231614394-231834394 GCF_040937935.1 Hyperolius riggenbachi
TCAGATATATACTGAATTGTAGTGACTTTGATTTTCATAAGCTAACATGTATTAGTATTATTATGCAAGAGAATTAAGGAAAGAATTGACTCTTGGGTGCATGTGAATGGAAAAAAGCTTTAATGAAAAATACTCATGACATACAAACATGATATGTAGTATAAAATCTATTACCAAAAAACTAGAGTATCTAAGTTAAAAATGACCAGACTAGCTGTGAATACACGGATACGGGGCTGCAGTCCCCAACCCTATTGGGTGCACTATAATAGAACATATAAACTATAACCCATGCATGGATCCAATGGACTGCTGTGGCTTGAACAAACACAATCTGATATGATTCAATTGCCAATGCTCTATGAAGGAAAGCCTCTTTATGACATTCAGATTGGATGCAATCCTTGTGTGATCCTAGGTGTGTGGACCAACCATGCCACTCCCAATTCGCATTTCAGCACAAACTTGTAAGTCAGTCCACAGAGATGCCTTAATCACCACCATATAAGTTCACAATTGTTCATGATGCATCCCACATGCGATCCCCCATACAAGCCTCAATCACAGAATTACATGTGTAGTGGTGTCATCAATAGCTGGCAATTCCCAAAACAAACAGTAAAGCTGCTGGATGATGCTGCTTTTGCAAGATATGATTTGCTGTTTGTTTTGGGAACTGCCAGCTATTGACTACACCACTACATATGCGATTTTGAGATTGGGGTTTGTGCTGATCTACGAGTGGGAGTGGCATGATTCGTCCACACACACAGGATCATGTACATCTAAACAAACATGTACATCTAAAGGGATTACTATTGTAATGCTGTCTCTGCACGGAGAACAGCATGTAACCAAGCAGACAAATACACACTTTTCTGCTGTTACCCAACAGGTTTTTGTTAATGGGCTTTGGTAAATTACCGAACTTCTACTGCACCTGTGAAAATATTGATTAATTAGCATAAAAAGTGTAAAATGCAGATTGCAGTATTTTCCTGATTTTCATTTTATTAATCAAACAGCCTTTGATGAATTGATGTGTGCTCATTGGATATTTTTTTGAGGGACTGTTGAAGACTTAAAGATAATCTGTACTCTAAAATGTTTACAGCAAAAAGCATACCATTCTATTCATTATGTTCTCCTGGGCCCCTCTGTGCTGTTTCTGCCACTCCCTGCTGCAATCCTGGCTTGTAATTAACAGTTTTAGGCAGTGTTTACAAACTAACCAGCTTGTGATAGGCTCACATAAGAAGAGTGTGTGAGTCATACAGAGCCTGCAGGGGGCCTGCAGAGGGTGTGTATCGCTTCTATCCAATCAAAAGCAGCCCTGCACATTTCACACATTCAAGCCTTAGCTCGACAGAGCCGACAGAAGGAAACAGATTAGATCATATAACAGAGATAACACAGCCACTGTGCAATTAGGAAAGGCTGCAGTAAGCCATAGCACGTTAGAACAGGCAAAGGAACTTGTAGGATAGAAGAACTAAGGCTGAAAATGTTGTTACAGAGTCTCTTTAAGTGTCACAGAAGAGACTGCAGTGTGCAAACTGGATGGAATTGGATGCTAAATAGTTTGGGGAATATCATTGACCAAATTTGTATACAGTAACAATTTTTAGAGTGTGGGACACACACCCCATTAGATACAGCAACCCAGTTTAGCTTTATCTTTTAAAGAGAACCCGAGGTGGGTATTTGAAATCTTAAGAGACCACAGAGGTATGTCCTGTGCATAATGACATGCCTCTGGGTCTAACCCCCCCAGCAGTGTCTCCTGTGCCCCCCTGTAAAAAGTGCCAGGCTAGCGACAGTCTCCTTGTTGCTAGCTGTCTATTTACCTTCTGTATGTCATTCAATGCACGCGTCATGTGACACCCTTTTGCCATGGAGACACAACATGGAAATCGGTGATCGAGATGAGTTTCAAATCCCCCGCCACCCGCAACTCTGCAGGGAGGGAAGGGGAAGCGGGGTTGGAATTTAAGGAATGTGGCCTAAGGTTCACAGGATGCAGCCCTGCCTGCTTAAAGTTTGGCCAGCCCTGCTCTAGCCCCCACTTTTTAAACCTTCTCCTTACATTAACTCCTTCTTACTGAACTACCTAACTTCCCACACACAAAGAAAACCACTTCCTGGCACATAATCCCAATTTCCTGCACTCATGTTTACCCTTTTCTAAAGCCTTACCACTAACTTCTTAACTTAACACTCAGGGCCGGCCCGCCCATGAGGCGGGGTGAAACTTTTGCCTCAGGCGGCACTTCTGGGGGGGCGGCACCCACCCATCCGTGGGTGTGGGGGGCCGCCCGAGCTGGAGGGGATAGCGGGCAGGAAGGGGGTATTTGGCCTAGCGGCGGGGAGGGGGGTCGGACCCCCCCCTCGCTCGCCTGGGTCCCCCGTCCTCCGCTCCCCTCCAGCTTTAAAAAGTTCCGTGCTGGCTGCAGCTATGTGTAAGAGGCAACGGGCGGGGATCACTCACCTCTTCCTAGTTCCAGCGTGCGCTCCACTGACGTCACTAGAAGGAAGTGACGTCAGTGGAGCGCAGGCTGGCCTGGAACGAGGAAGAGGTGAGTGATCCCCGCCCGTTGCCTCTTACACATAGCTGCAGCCAGCATGGAACTTTTTAAAGCTGGAGGGGAGCGGAGGACGGGGGACCCAGGCAAGGGAGGGGGGTCCGACCCCCCTCCCCGCCGCCAAGCCCAATACCCCCTTCCGCCGCGGGGGGCGGCGATTTCTTTGAAGATTGCCTCAGGCGGCAAAAAGTCTAGGGCCGGGCCTGTTAACACTGGTAATATGTACAGATGAACCAATAGGAGAGTAAAATAAACTAAAAGCTATTTAAAAAAGGAGGTAGTGGTGGACTTACCTCCCCAATTAGTAGACACAAACTTGTTGATTTTGGTCAACAATTTTCTTTCTTTAAATACTTTACAAAGCAATGTGTTTTGCAGGCAAACTATTACTTCATCAGGCACATATCGGAGTAACTGGGAGGCACAAAAACAGTTAGCTAAGCACATATTATAGTTATCTGTTGGTAAACTCTAACAATCTTTACTATAAACATCATATAGCCTATATATGTGTGTAAGCCTTTATAAAAAAATCATGTGGGCAAGTAGTAACTGTACAATGCATCCATATTAATAACATGCTTGAGTAAAGACACAAATGGCCAGCACTTATTGTGCCTATCTTGTTTTAGAGCAAAAGGGTACATTGTGGCACACATGTAAAATGAAAGTTAATATTGAAAAAAGGCATGTGATATTTGCGGGTCATCCGGAAAGTAACAGTTTTTTTTTACGGCAGTTTTATAGACCAATTAAAATCCACTTCAGGTAGGATTCTTATTGTTCTAGACTAGGGACCAATGGGGATCCCCGATTGGATGGTTCAAATATGCTTTGATGGGGCTTTCTTTATTGCAGAGTGAGGAGTGGCAGGGCAGGGGATGTTTGTGATGTATAGTGGACTCAGGTATCAATAGAGCCAGGGGTGCAAGGCTAAACTGCCAGGAGGAGTGGCCCTATGGTTGTGGGGACTGATGGAACTGGTCGTACCAGAAAAGGAGTGGTAGGTAGTGATGTGCAGCAGTAGTAGTCCAGGGAGCTCTCATTGGAACGATTGAGGATGGGGGGCTTCATGTTAATGCTGCTGAACAAACAATTACCAGCATTCTACAGTTACTTGGCAAGCACAGCAGGGAGAGGAGAGATTTACTTGATGCAAGTTAAATTACACTGAAAGTAGACCTTGTGTGACAGATAAAAAACAAACACAGTTTGTGACAGAGGCACTTATCGTGTCCTTAAGACTGCACTGTGTGTACTCCTGTTCGTTATTGCCTGAAGAAGCGGGAATATACCCGTGAAATGTGTTGCATTGTATGTTGGAGTATATAAATACATTTGTTTGTACTAAAACCGGCAGTATCATGTCTGCTTCGGGGAGATAAGTCCACCACCGCCTCCTGAGGAATTTTAACGTTTTTAGATATATTTTATTCTGTTGGCGCCTCTGTTCTCCTTACAATATCAGCATCCACTCCTGGTGGTGGGGTTGAATCCCCTTTCTTCTCCTAATTTACAGAGAGCGACATCTTAATCCTTAATGAGGAAATGCCTAATCTCCTCACCTGCCTACACAGTGGTTGCTCTAAGAATCTATATGTTGGTTGCTATTGGCAACAGCACAACACACCTTTTGCTCCGGCGCCAGCAACTCATTAGAGCTGAAACTCACAACAACAGCATACAGGAGATAGAGCGGAGACAGCCACCTTCACCTTTCAAGGAGTTTATTAAGCAATCAGGCATCTTGTGTTACATGTTGATTTCTTCAGAGTATAAACAGTCTTTCCTATGTCCTATGTACATCACATATATTTACAGCATACAGACATGAAGCTAGTATTCTAACTAGGAAGCGTAGAGAGCAGGATGGCATGCAGAAGACGAAGTGGCAGTAGTCTTCTGCCATCCTGTCTATATACTTTTATATGAACATCGAAGAGTTAAAGGTGACATCATCTGAGCCATACCCCAAAGCCTACAATTGGTGGGCATGGGCATGTGACCCACATACACCGTTGCTTTATGACCTAGATGCAAGGAGTGCAATGTTTTGCAAATATTGGCTTTATTTACCATTTCCGTCGTCTAACAATCGGTACAGTTGGACCTGAAAGCATATTATATGTCCTTCATAGCAGAACATGTTTCTTGTAAATGACTGCATAATTTATCTCTGAGAAACTATGCTTAAAGTAGAACTTCAGCCTAAACAAACATACTGTCATCAAGTTACATTAGTTATGTTAATTAGAATAGATAGGTAATATAATCTCTTACCCACCCTGTTTTAAAAGAACAGCCAAATGTTTGTGATTCATGGGGGCTGCCATCTTTTTCATGGGGGCAGCCATATTTTTGGTTGAAAGGAGGCGACAAGGAGCATGAGACACAGTTCCAACTATCCTGTGTCCTGATTACCCCTCCCAGCTGCGCGCACTAGGCTTCAAATGTCAAATTCAAAATGTTACAAAAAAAATTTGCACCAAAACAGCAGAACGAGAACAACAAAATCAGAAATCCCATCATGCTTTGCACAGCATCAGGCGAAAAAAGCCCAGGCAGTTTTCTTCTGTGCAGCTAAAAATGAGGCTTGTATAAGAGAAACAAAGTTATCATGCTGTGAAACTGTTAAAGAAACACCAGGGCTCATATGCAATTCACCTTTTCTCCTGAGTTTTCTCATTGGTGATATTTTTAAACTTGTCAATAAAATGCATTTTAAGCCACCAGAAAGCAGGAAAATACTCAAAATAATTTTCACAGTACTTTTTCATTTGCTTTTTGATACTTTTTTAGTTGAAAAGTGCTGGCAAATTATTTTAAATAGAAGATAAAATATTATCTCCTAGGAGAAAACTCAGGTGAAAAAGTTAATTGCATATGGGCCCAGGCCTTTTCAGTGCTGCTGAGTCGATTTGTAGTCCGGAGGTTCACTTTAAAGAGACCCTGCATCTCAAGTCTTTACCAGACTTTAGTACCTGAGGCCTAGAATTCAAGTATACTTACATTCTAACAGTTGCCTAATTGGTAACCCTGACTTGTGAGTATATCTATCATATACTTTTCCATTTACCCATCACCCAACTTACTACACTATATTGGGCTCTCGGTGTCCCTTCTTTTTCTTTTTCAGATAAAAAACAAATGGCTATTACTTTTTGGATGACCCTCATACAAATAAATAAATGCATACAAACTCTTACACGTATCAACTATTTCATTCACACAGTTTGTAAAATGTCACTATCACTTTCCAAAACATAATTAAGTAAATGGAAATTTTTGAAACCACACATTTCTTTTGATTTTCAGAATAAATCAGTCCGCTCTTTCCAAATACAAGGGATTAAACAAAATACTGAACTGACATTGTCAAGATCTTTAGTATTTGCTTTTATAAATATTTTCAGAGAGTTTTTTTCCCCCAGTTGTTTTTCTTTCAAGTTGATGACCAGAAACAACAGCAGTTAGAAGCAATTAGAAAAGGGAAGCAATGTCTCTTGATAAGGAACATGCCCCAACTCAGCTTATCAGTAAATAACCATTTTTCAAGTATAAGAGAAGTAATGCATCAATGCTGATCTAACATGTCCTACATAACAAAATCAACCTGTGTATGAAAAGGGACAGGTGTATTCTAAATAGTAAATAAAAATCCCTTCTAGCTTCTCTCGTGTTTCAGCTCTTGGGGTTGATGTATGAAGCAGCTGCAATACTGCTGTGCAGAGACAGTGGACGGCAATATTACCATTACCACCACCAGCAGTGTACTGCAAGTTAGGCAATTAGCGCGTCTTATAGCGCGATGGTACTTGAGTATTGCAAGCATTGCTACGGTAATGTGTGTTATTAATGTGTGTTACTGAGGGTCACGCTAATACAGCGACTTGCGGTAGACTGATGGTAACGGTAATATTGCTATGCACTGTCTGCACACAGCAACATTACCGCTGCTTCATGCATCAACCTCCTGGTGAGCTAAATTAAGTATTATGCTACATACGCATGCTAGCTCAAACTCTAACTCTGGATTAAAAATGAATTTGGTTGATAAGGATTGTCTTGGGTGAGATTCAAGCATGTGTGCAGGAACCCCCCAATGTTGGCTAAAGGTCTGGCATACCACATCTTTAGCAAAATCTGATGCTTGAAAGACTCCTATGTTCTCTTACTTACCCTGCCTGCCAGAAGCTTCTTCATCATGCACCGCACTTCATCTTTGCTCCCCACTCCACAGCAAAAAATGCACTGCTAGCCTCTATGCTAGCAACACATCTGTACATAATCCTGGCCTGAACTGTCACCCAAGGTGGCGAATCACAATCCCTGCAAGTGATAGTTCTCCATCTGTGTAAGGAATTAGCTGCTTCTTAAAATTTATAAAGGAGCCAGGATAGGTCATTTTAGCTATTATCTTTAGATTTTTTTGTGGGTCTTTGGGGTCTTCAGGATCTCCATTAAGGCCAACATTGGTTGCGTATTTAAAAAAGTGAGAAAGGTTTTCCACTGATTTTCACCAGTCGGAATATGTTAGAAATTAGAGTGAAGAGCTACCTTAATTCATATTGGAATGAATGAGAAATGTTCAAGAGTCCTCCGGGGGACACCTGCAGTGACACTATGGATAATTCAAAATATTACTGTAGACTTACAGTATATTAGCCTCTTCAAGCGACACCAAAGCGAGAAAAAAAACAACGTATGATATAATAAATTGAATGTGTAGTAGGGATAATAATTAGAACATTAGTGGCAAAGAAAAGAGTATTGTTTATGTGTTTTTATAACATTGCTTCATTCTTTAATATTTGCAGTTTGCAAATTACACTCTATTTTAAACTACGAAACAGAGAAGAGCTAATGACCCTTTGAACTTTTCTGCAGCAAAACCTTATCTGAAGTTGTCTTTCACCGTGTCTTTGATATATGCGGTAAGTGCTTCAGAAAACAGCACTGTAGCGACCCAAATTGCGTCGGAGAGCAAAGAGAAGCTCTTTTGCATAGATAACAACTGAAGTTTCTTAACTCTTAACCTGTACTGGAAACAATATAAGGCACTTCAGATTCCCATTAAAAGTGAATAATTAGGCTGGTGTAATTAATTCACGTCTTTATGTGCATATTCACCAGACATTATTTGTACTCTCCTAAGCGGTCAGTAATAGCTGGTAAAAAAATATACACAAGAACACATTTGTAGGGACCTGCTATAAGTTTTATAAACAGACCCCTTAGTGTGATAAATGGAATAAAGGCATACATGCATGCATGTGGGTATATAAAAGAATAACGTGAAATAAAAACTGTACAGTCACTTTGAAAAATGCCTTCTCAGATATACTGTAACGAGAACAAATATTGCAATATTTTATATAAGTTTAGCCATAGCCAAGATACTATTTTATTCTGTAACAAAATATTGATAATGTTCTTCTGCAGAGAAAAGATAAAACTTCATCAGTGTTAAAATTCCTCAGAAATAAATACTTAAGATAAGGATAGGCCCTTTTCTAAGATACTATCAGTTCCTGGGCTCAGTGGAAGCTATCTGCTGTTATAGACTTCTTGTAAGGTTCCTTTTGGTTTTGTACCACTCTCTAGACAGCCTCCAATGGACTGATATTATCTCAAGCAATTGGCTATACTAATCTACAAACACTGACACTTGACTTTGATGTGCCTCAAGGACCCAGAAACATTTCTCAGAAATCGTGTTTATCCCAAACACATTTCAGAAGATCTTTTTTTTTTAAACATGATTGCATCACTTTCTGTTCGTAATAGATGTATATTAAACTGGAAAAAGTTAGATTGCCTAATTCCACATTTTTTTAGATAAAAATATAAACATTTTATGCAGGCTTGAAAAACAAAGTGCAACAATACTGGTAATAATAAGTCCAGACATCAAAACACAGCCGAGCTGTCGCTTGTAAATTCACATTAAAACATTTGTTATGACAAGGTACATTTATAGTTGAAAGCTAAATTGATCTATAGGTGTGCGTACCCACTGCCCAATAATAAGCATAACAATAAAGATGTCTATTTTTCATCCCTATGTATGTGCTTAGAAGGAATATATAATTTGAAAAGCTTAATTACCTAAGCAGCATGTATTTCTAGATATATTTCTAGAAATAGAAACATTTTAAGCAGACTCTTGAAGAACTTGTATTTACCATGTTTTATGATCAGAATTGCCTATCAAATGGTTGCTACAGCTGTTTTCCTCCAGACCAAAGGGAAGACCTTGAAAGGGAATCTGAAGTAAAAATACATTTATGAGATAATGATTTCTATGTGTAGAACAGCTAAGAAATAGAACATTAGTAGCACAGATATGAGTCTCATATTGTAGATTAGTATAGCCAATTCCAGTACTGGAAGAGTTAAGAAACTTCCATTGTTATCTATTCAAAAGATCCTCTCTGAGCTCTCTAACCCAACTTGGGTTGAAGACAGTCCTGATTTCTGAAGCACTTCGACATCAAAGAAACGGTGAGAGATAGGTATAGATAAGGTTTTAATGCAAGAAAAGTTCAAAGGGCCATTATTTCTGCTCTGTTATTTAGTTTAAAAAGCAGAGTGTGGTTTGTAAACAGTTAATATTACAGAATGATGCAATGTTATAGAAAAAAAAGCTATACACCTGAAAATAAAAATATGAGACTCTTTTATTTGCTACTAATGTTCTATTTATTATACCTACTACAAATACAATTCACTATATCATACTTTTTTTATTTTTGTTTTTTGTTTTTTCCGCTTCAAAAAAGAATAGGAAGTAAGCAGCTGTAGTTGATATTGAGCCAGGATTACTGAATAAAAATGTCACTGCAATGAGAAGATATGCTATGTTCTAAATTATGTCCATGTTACATTCTAGAAAAAACAGCCCCCTCCATCTTCTTCCCATTCTCCTTAGCTTGCTTCCTGTGTTTACTAAACCTAGTACTTTTACTATCTTCGTTTCTCAGGGTTTGCTTTATTGTGTATAAGCACCCAACAACCTTTGTAAAATGTATCTCTTCACTGATTTTTCATCTGGCACTTCAGAATCTTCTTCTATTCTGGATCAGCCAGCTCCTGCAAGACTAATGAGAAGAGAATTGAACTCAAGAAAAGTGACAGGCCAGGGATAAGAAAACAAGTAATTTTTAAATCTTTCGTTTTTTTTGCAACTAGCAATAGCTGAATACCTAAGGCTGTATAGGAGAGGTGAAGAGGGTGCTTGTACATAGTATAACAAAGCACAAGCCAGCGGGGAAGGGAGATGGCATTGTATATGTGATAGACAAGCCCTATGTAAACACAGAAGAGGCTGCTATGGTAGGAACCTATTCCACTTAAATATGATGCTTTATTGACCAGGCCTCAATGATAACACATTTCATACAAAATGCATTATCACTCCAACTATACTTTTAAAGCAAGCATTTACTTACGGCAAACGTTAACCAAATGGGAGATTATCTACTTTTTAATGTAACAGACATGCTTACCTTAGTATCTCTCCATTGAAATTGCATCTACAGGGCTGATTTCTGTTGTATATCTTTTGCTTTCATGGAAGCTAGTGCTGTCAACTGTCCCTCCTTGGGAGGGACAGTCCCTCTTTGGGAACCCTGTCCCTCTGTCCCTCTTTCTTCCTTATTTGTCCCTCTTTCAGCACTGATGTAAAAATCTATATAAATATATGTCTTTTTCTACTAAAAAGTGTATTTAATTGACTCTAAACTGTATTCTCATCTATTTAAATTGATATATGTCTTATTTTTAAATTTAAAAATTAAGGAAAAGTAGTGATGATAAAAAGGACCAGTGTGGTTTGAATTATAAAATTAAATATTTTGCTTATGAATTCTTTATGGTATGCCTGACTAAGGGTGTAGTGGGGGGTGTGGCTAGAGGTATGGCAGGGGCATGTCTTAGAGGTGCCCTTTTTTGTTATCTGAAAACGTTGGAAGGTATGTGGAAGCTGGTGCATTGCAGTATGTTTTAACTTGTTGTTGGCAGTCACAGAAGCTTGTAATAGTTAAAGGCAAAGCAAATGTGTAGTAAAAAAAAAGTGACATATCACCTATGGAGAGGTAAGACTCTGGATCCTATACAGCTTCCCCTGTCCTCTCTCGATGTCCTGTTTCCAGTGATGTCCCCCATTTTAATTTGCCACCTTCTGGAGCCCTCAGAACACTTTGGAAGCATTTCAGTTTTACTTTAACAGGCACATATACGTGTTTTTTTATATAATTGTTTACACAGGAGGCAGTCAATTCTGGGAAGAGTTAGTATAAGCAGGAAATGTCCTTAACTCCTAATGCCTATATCTGCACATGATCTCAATAATTCTTAATATCAAAATGTTTAAACCCAGACTGCTGCTTTGCTTTATTACTTCCTTATGACTTATTTTCCTGGAAAAAGATATGTTAATGTGAAACTTAACCCACAGCTTTCCAGTTTAGCTTTGGATAGAGTTGAATGATGGACCAAGCAAAAACCTTGGTTGGAGACACTTTTTATTATTTTATAATAAAAATGTCATTAAGACTAATTAGTGAGTTGAAATTTTGAGAAAAAAAAGGTACACAGATGGCAATAAAATAAAAATAAAAATTAAAGTGCACCTGAACCGAGGAAAATTATTTAAAATAAACACATGATGTACCTGTAAATGAATATTAAATACTTAACTCGCTGTCAGTTCCTCTCAGAAGCTCACTATTTTTTTCTTACAACGATTCCTTCCAGTTCTGACAAGATTTTGTCAGAACTGAAATATATCGGTTGCTGTCAGTTGCAACTGATGAGCAAGATAATGTCCATGTTTCCCTATGGCTCAAGTGGGCGATATTACAGTTTAACAATGTGCTGACCAGGAAGCTATTATGGGGTAATGAACCATTTTCAAAATGGAGGATGAAGAATTCTATTGATCACAGTGGACAAACAGGATGCAGGAGAGGAAAAAGAGATTGAGGAGCAGACTACATGGAAGGTAAGTATGACCTGTGCATATTTATTTTGACTTTTAATTTTCAGTTCAGGTTTGCTTTAAGTAGTTGCTTTAAGTAGTTTAGGATGGCTCTTTGTTGCCTGAAGCAAGCCTTAAAATATTTCCTTCTAAGCACAAACACGACCGTCTCCATTAGTGTGATTCGTTTGTGGCACGATTTTCTTGCAAGTGCAATCATCATCCTGCTGCATTTTCAGTGCGACTAAGCTGCTATAATTTGTATATTAACTCAATTGCGGTAGTGGAAAATAGGAAGCATGATTCCATCACAGCAATTGAGAGTTATGAGATATCGACCATCCAAAGGATTTAACTATCATTTGTTTTTCTTCCATCAGGCTTATTGAACAGGAAGTGAAATGAAATGTTCCCAATAGAGTTACAGACATTTTTTCAGAAATTGAAAGGGGGCGGGGGTTACCAATTTTTCACTTTTTTAGAAGTTAGAATAAAATGGAATTACACTTTGTGAATGCTGCAAAAAGTATTTGCACATAAAAAAAGGGACGCATTCTTGAAATATTAATGCACATCTTATATCAGGATTAAATTAATAATGATGGATAGGGTTTTTATTATCTAGACCAGAAAAATAGCCATTGATAGCTTATTCATAATATTAATACATAAAAATGAAACATTAATTGATTTATTTTTTGGTAAAGGGAAAAAGTGAGTGATCGCTTATTTTAACAATTCAAAGATGTGAAAATAGCCCAAAAAATATGGAAATTCTTATCTATAACAAAACCAAAAGTTGTAAATGAAGTGTAATCAGTTACATAAATGTAAGAATATTTAACTTTGCTCTGAAATGGCTTATGTTATAAGGAAAGCTATATCTAGCTTCCATCAATATTAACACCAGCTAAGTAAATTTAACATTGCTTCTTATTTTGCTAAGGTACACACAGAACCTGAAAATATGCTCCTGTCAGCAAAGTGTATGCACCATTTACAATCAACAGCTTCTTGACACTTTCAATATTGTACAGAGATCTCCCTGTGCCCCCAGAGTATTTTCCTCTTATCTCTTGTGCTTAAGTCACAGTGCATGCAATCTTCTCTCTGCAGTGCAGCCAGCATAGTGGAAAGGCTCACTATTCATTTCACCTCTTAAAGGTACAATTTCATGTTCCCAAACTAACAAAAAGATACAAACTTACACATCTCTAATGGGCTTGTAAAAATGTTCTGCTTTTTTATTATCTGGATTAATTAATAAATATAGATTGCTTGCTTTTTAAAAAGAGTTGTGTGCTCATGTGAATAATGTCAGATGGCTGTAATGTGCATGAATCGAGTTTATGTTGTAAAAACCCTTAATATTACTTGTATACTTACCTGTATACCATTAGGGGTACAATGTTTTTGGCTATGAAAGGGGATTCAATTTTATAAGTAAAATGGAGATCTCTTCAAAAGTTTTCTACTTTTTAAAAGGTGCATTTGTTATTTCATGTTTACATGTGGTTTTGTATCTATGCAACTTTGTTTTCTTATCGCTTTGCCTAAATCTGGTCTTTTATTTGTTTCAATAGGTAGCATTCTTTCCTAGTTCTTATTTGATAAAAAAAAGTAGCCAGCAATGCATTTTGCTAAACTTTGATTTAATTTAAGAGTAACTATATATGTTTTGTTTAGTCGGTGTTGCAGGTACACATTCATCTGCCTGATACTAAGTGTGTGTGTGTGTGTGTGGGGGGGGGGGGGGGGCATTATAAAGATTAAAAATATAAATATTTACCAGCCAAATCTTACTTTATTCTCGGTGTCCTCTTATTTGTTGTCCCCTGGGGCCTTCTTCCCTGAACCCAAGGCTGTGGTGGAGGCGTTTCCTTTCCCTCTTTTAATAACGCAGAGAGTGTGGCAGAAAGAATTGAATGGGTTCCCTTATATGGTGTAATTATTGACATTTTTGCCATCACATGCACCTTCCACTTTGGTCAAAAATAGGGCTGCAGGGGTCACATAGTCCCCTCCCCACCCACATAAGTAAAAGGGTGAGGAGGTGGCATTTTAGGGAAAGTGAAACCACTCAGGTGCAGCCTTACTTGTTCTGTACATTATATTTTAGTGCTGACCAGCCCATTTTAAGGAAGCCATTTATGTTTATTTTTTAAAGGATGTTACAAATCCATTTCGAAACTTGCATTATCTTATGGTTTTAGTTTCTGTGGAAGATTCTTCTGTTTTTTTTGTTTTTGTTTATTACAGTAAACACTATTTACAGGGTAAGATTAAGTATTTTCAAGCCACTTTACCCCACACAACTTTTTAATAAAATAACTTTTTAATAAAATATCTATATGGACCGTTTGCTTATTAAAGGGAAGGTACAGGCAAAAAAAATGAGTTTCACTTACCTGGGGCTTCTACCAGCCCCATGCAGCCACCCTGTGCCCTCGTAGTCACTCCCTGCTGCTCCAGTCCCCCGCTGGCAGCTAGTTTCATTTTTTACGTGTTGCACCACTACAGCTTAAAAATGTATGTGTTAATGTTCCTGCACTAGCTGGAATGCGTAAAAATGTACACAATGCAGCCCCTGACCTCCGAGGTTGGCAAAAACTAAACTAGCTGCCAGCAGGGGACTGGAGCAGCAGTAAGTGACTACGACGGCACAGGCTGGCTGCATGGGGCTGGTAGAAGCCCCAGGTAAGTGAAACTCTTTTTTTTGCCTGGACCTTCCCTTTAATGCAGAGTAATCATGAGCATGCTTTATCCACATCAACTAGGATTCACATTTTACTAGTCTGAAAACCAATGTTCCTTGTAAATTACCAATTCACCTGTTTCAGTTTAGCAAGCAATACTCAGAGTGAAATCATAAGGTGTTTATGGTATTGCAGATCTTTGCTAGTCTTCTCTAGCTACACACAACTTTGTAGCACTCGGTGCCCTGTTCAACTGCTACTTTAGAACTTTACTTTGACCTGAGGAACCAGCCCAGAGCCATTAAACGCATTATCTTGTGTGGTTTATGGCAAATAAAAGTCTTAAAAAACTGACCAATTGATTTCATGAAGGTGCATTACCTTCTTACCTTACCTTTCTTTTAAATAGTTCTAAATTATTTCATACTTCTTTGGGTGCCTCGAGGTGTTGTTCTTTTTTATACAGTCACTCCTGTTTTGAGGGTTCAAATTTTATGTGTGCAATGTTTTTTGGAAGCAGCGACCACCAAGGCTGAGTTAGGACAATACTTTCACACATGCTATTACTAGGGCACGCTCTATAGGCAGTAGCAGTGTAAGGGAGTCTTGCCCAAGGTCTCCTCCCTGAATAGGTGCTGGTTGAATGGGAAGAGCTGAGATTGGAATCCTGGTCTCCTTTGTCAGAGTCAGAGCCCTTGACCAGTACACTATCCCGAGGATATTATCCTTGTTCCATAATAAGGATCTACATATACTTCAGTTGGTGAAGGTATTTTAACAGAGTTTACTCAAGTGCATAGGCTGACCAAGCTAGTAGAGTTTTCTTTGATAGGGAGACCATAACAAGGTAGTGACTCCCACCAGCCAGTTGTGGCATCCCACAGGCTTGGTGTTCTTCCTGCTTTGGCTTTAACCATTCAGCCCCATGATGTCTGCTTATACATTGTATGATAGTTTTCATGTCATCTGTAATATAAATGGTCCTGCGTGAACGTGGGTGGGCAATGTCCACCTACTTTCTTAAGAGGTTGAAGGGCGTCCACTCTAGCAGGACACATGCTTGCCTTCTTCCTCCTCTTAGCTGCTGCATGCATGCAGCCTGCCCCACGCTATGTGCCTCCACTCTGACAGTTCTCCTCCTCACTCTTCCTGAGTCCTGTGGGTGGCGCATGTACTTCTCCCTTCCCACCTCCCGAGTCCTTGCAGGCTGGTTGCTATGGTGAGTGATGATGCTGCCGACACTGCTCCCGGGCTTGTATGTGCAGAAAGAGAGAGAGCCAGCACAGCGTGCATCTCAGTCACAAGGGTATGCAGTCACTGTCGCTGGTGGCTCTTATGTGAGTCCACCCTACTTCCTGGTGCTGGCTCCTGGATGGCTGATGTTATCTGCTTGCTTATGCATGTGCCTCCCCCTTCAAAACGTTCCTCTCAGACTCTGCATTTTGGAGGACAGGACATTTCAGTCAGGACTCGGCTGGCGCCCGCCCTGCGGCCATATTTGGAGTTATGTACATTGTATTCTTCTGACTGTCACTGCTGGCTATGGAAAGATCAGCAGGCTAGACAGTACAATCTGCCACATGTGTCTTTTTTTATAGGTGAAGCAGAATCAGCATGTTTGAAGATATGTGACCAAGGAGGCTTGATTAATTATTGGTAATGCGCTAAAACAGCGCAAGTTGATTGCGCTACTAAATTAGCGCAAATTAATGACACCTCGGGCACGCTAAGGGCACTAGTGCCAGCATAGCGTGCAGTATTTACCAATGCCTGATCTTTTCAATAGCCATGTGGTCACGCTAGTGAAGAATTGTGGTAGCATTATGTCAGTACCATGTGGCTATTGAAAGGATCAGGCATTGGTAAGTACTGCACGCTACGCTGTCACTAGTGCCCTTAGCATGCCCCCAGGTGTCATTAATTTGCACTCATTTATTAGCGCAATCAACGAGTTCTACGTGTTACTTTTTGGTGATCTTCTATTTCACAATTAACTTTGAACTTATTTGTAATTAATATACTGTATATAATATACATTATTGTGTTTGTGGTATGTGTGTGTGTGTGTGTGTGTGTGTGTGTGGGGGGGGGGGGGTTGGAGTCCACTCACCTCTTTTCCCAGGACTAGACTCCTGGCAGAGACAGTTTAAAAGTTTGCTTAGTCTACACTGTACTTCTTTTTAATGAATCTACTGTTACTGAGGATGTTTTAGGATGGATTTTGTCACAGAGAATAGAGTTGCATGTCTGTAAATGTTGAGTGAAGAGGCATAGTTTGGATTTCAAACCTCCAAGGATGGAACTTTTCTGCTTAAATGGATTCAGGAGTTTCATACAATAGTAGCAGCTTGACAGAATACTTGGATTCTGAAGGATTTCAGGTGAGCTCTGGGATGATTACATTGTTATATTCAGCTGATTTGAGGTTACAGGAGGCACAGTGCTGCTGCAGGTTTTCTTTGGTCGGCTGCTGCCCCCTGAACTAAGAATTAAGTCAGTTTTGAATATAATTTAGTATAGCAATTTATTTTAATATAGCAATCCATCCATTTTAAGGGATATCATTTATTAGTGCAATAGCCAATGGAAAACTGGATTCTACTATTACCTATCCTCCAGGCGCACTTGGTGGATGGGCATTTAGGGGTCTTGTTGTTAAAGAGGACCACCAGATTATACCATGTACCTCTGCAAGGGGCCCTGGGGGCTGGGGTGGGGAAGAGCCCCCTTTTTTCAGCATTAAGTTCTGTTAAGATGTTAGCAAGAAGTTTTTTTAGAAGCTATTTTTTATGCTATTTCTTTAAGAAGATTACTACAAGTTTTACACAGCTAATAGATACACGGCTATTGATACAGATGAGACTACTATTACTCTACATAACACAACTGTTATATTCCTTTTTGAATGTACTTAGAAGATGGATGATCGCTTGACTATATAGGCCATGATGAGATGGAATACTGTTAGAAGGAAAAACTACTTGGAACTGTTCATATTTTGTATATATGCTGTATGATAAGCAAATACAATTTTTTTTATAGAAAATCATATACTGAGTGCTCTGATTCATTTCAAGGTACACCGTCAATCTATAATTACTGTTATAGAGGGTTCAGACCCCACTATGCCGGATTTATATGATAGCAACGCTTTAAGGGCTGGTCCTTTACTGAGTTAGCAATCACGAAAAAGGCAAGAACCGCACAGGTTTTTGACAGTATATGGCTTGGACAAGGGCTTTGGGAAGAGGGGTGGGCTTTGCCATCACCTCTTCAAGAGCTCCCATATCATGGATCATGTGGGCTGGTATAGATCAAATTGAGGAGTCCCACACATTCTGGGGTCTGAATTCTGTCTATAACAGCCTGCATGGGTAACATGGGGTTGAAGAGGCTTTTGAAGAAGCCACAATACATCCCACTATATTTTCCAGGGATCCTTATACAGCAGTATTGCGGCTGTACAGTGATCCCTTGCAAAAGCATTGAAATTGTTCCCCTGGAACCCTGGCAGGAAATTGACTGCTGTTTGAGGAGATATACACACATTTTCAATACTGATGGATAAATTACATTTATGCCATTTAACTGCGTTCAAAATTATTTTTCCTTTGGTAACTTTAAAATGGATTTTCTCAAAAATGATGAGGCCTGTTCTGAAAATTATTTTATTTTATATATTTGTTCTTCTCACATGGGCTGATGGTGGCTACTGGCAATAGGTTTAAAAAAAAATCAACTTTACTTATTTGCTTTCCTTTGGATAAAATAATAATATTACCTTATATACTTGCATATAAACCTAATTTTTAAAAACAAAAATGTGCTGAAAAGTTACTCCCTCGGCTTATATGTGAGTCAGTGAAGCAGAACGGATGGTGGAGCAGGTTTAATTACTGGCAGAGGAGTGTAAGGATCATGCACTAGTGATCCTGCTCTTGCCAGCTGGCTTAATGCTGTGTCCATGCCCCCCATCCACTGCAATATGGTGTGCTGAGTGAGCTGCTCAAGACTACCTGTGTGCCCTGGCTTGTGGAGCAAAATGTGCAAGCAATGTGTCAGTTGTGCAATGGTTGGGGATTCTTCCTGTGTGGCAATTGCTGTGTCTCATATCTATGATGCAATCTAGAGGCCTCTTGAGACACAGCTGTATCATCCTTGGGGCACATCTGGCTATGGGGATAGAGAATGACTTGTAATGAGGACACATCTTGCTACTGGGTACTGGGTAGGGGGCTACTGGGGGAGTCAATGACTTTTTCCTTGTTTCTGAGGGAAAAGTGGGTACCTCGGCTTATATATGGGCTGGCTTACATGCGAGTATATACAGTAATAAAAAACAAAAAACTTTTCTTTTACCCATTGTACTTTTCCAAAGTGGCTTGAATTTAGTGCATTTGAGTGCAAGTGCATTTTGACTTAAGGTCGGCTTTGAAAGAGAAGATAACAGCTAATTTATTTTATTCTCTAGACAAATTTAGTTATGAAGGGTGAATATTTGCATTTTAAAGGGGAGATCAATTTTGATGACACAAAGCTAAATAAAAGTCCAAAGTAAATATCATCCATGCTGAACCCTTTCATACAGCTAAAATAATCTGTCCGACTATAGCAAAACATTCACCAATCTGACAAAATCCAATTTCCTAAATGTGGCAGGAGACTAACAAAGAAGATATAATATAATTGATGTATTTTGTGCAATTTCCTGAATGCAGCCTTATAGAAAAAAAATAAAAAGTACTCTAAAAAGCCCATTTGTTAAAACAATAACAGAAGTTTTTGTTGGTGTTATTACAAAATATATCACTGTTTTAATCTATTAATTCTTCCTTGCAGCTCCACATAAAAATGAATAATTTTATAGCATATGAAATCTTGCCGCACTTTGTCTTGTTTTATGAATACCCTGTGGTTGATGGCTGAGTTGCAGTTGTAGTTTAGAAGGAAGAGATTTCAGTTGCCAGTTAAAAATAAAAAAGAATGGGGTCATTAAAATGTTTTGTAGAATAAACGTAGAAATGATGCCAAAGCTTTTTTTTTTTTTTTTTTATAACAATTGCGCAAAAGTAATAATGCTTGCAAGAACTATCAAAAGTTTAACCATTTAGACGGTAAAGCATAGCAAGTGTCTGCAGTGAGCCATAGGTATGCTCTGAATGATATTCATAATGTCACAGTGAACTTCATGACATGAATGTACATATTTTGCAAGGTTGTCATCTTGAAAAATCTTACTTTTAAATCTTACAATCGTCCATTACAATCTTCTTCACAAATAAAAAGACTAAAGGTGGCCATACATCAGAAGACTTATATCAGTGCATGCCCGGCCGACAATGCAACCACTTTCGGGATGAAAATTGTACAAATTGTTGATTGCGCATGCTGCAAGATGTTGGGCTGACTTGCTCGATCAGGTGTGCGATGGGAACGGCCTGCAATTTTGTGACGATCGACGAACGCGACGAAACCGCCAAGGCTGTCCCCCCTTATGTGAATTGTCCCCCCATACAAAGTATGTATTACCTGCGCTTGTCCCTCCGCTGCTCCGGGAACATGGGAACATTCTGCTCCACATACACGCACGCCCCACATGGTTTCCTAGTAAAGGCACACGTGTGATGTCATGTGGGGCACGCGTGTATGCAGAAGGGAATTTTAGTGTGTGACCACTGCCCAGTTTAATGTTAGATGAGTGTTTTTAGCTCTGTGTAAAAAAAAAAAGTAAACACTGTGTTACTGGCATGTGCTGCATGAAATTGATACTGTCAGATGAATGGGCAAGGTAAGGACATAAAAAATGCTCTGTCTAGACATCTTTATATCTTTTTTTATTATTTGGAGGGGTGTCAGAAGAGGCTGTGGGGGTGGATATGGTTGCCGTGCATCATGACAATATACTCATCCAACAGCATTCTGATTGGTTACACTGAAACTTGTTATGGTGCATTTCAGAAGTGGAGATTTTAATCATTTGAAGTATGATGCGATGAGCCCCTATCTAGTATCACACTAAAGAGGGTAAACATTAAAAGGAACCCAAGGTAAGAGACATACGGAGGCTGCCATATGCATTTCCTTTTAAACAACAGCAATTGCCTGGCAGTCCTTCCTGCTGATACTTCTGGTCAGCAGTGTCTGAAACACACACCTAAAATAAGCATGCAGCTAATCTTGTCAGATTCTTGTTAGAAAGTAACATCTGATTTGCATGCTTGTTTAGGGACTATGGCTAAAAGCATTAGAGGAAGTGAATCAGCGTGACAGCCAAGCAATGTGTATTGTATAAAATGAAATAAATATGTCAGCCTCTATATGTCTCTCACCTCAGGTTCCCTTTAAACCTTCATTTTTTTAGTATTTCTCTTTTAAATCTTTGAGTTTCAAGCTACCAGCCAAGCAAGTACTGAATATAAGAAAAAAAAAGAACACCCTCTAATTCAGCAATGTGCTCAGTAACACATTTTAAGATTTGTTTTATGTACACAGTGCTATGAAAAAAAAATATTTGCCCCAGTTGCTCTCTTCCTGTTTTATTACTTTTATTTTTTTTTGTATACATTTGAGGACATAAAGCAAATTTAAATGTTAGAAAATGTTAACCCAAGTAAACACAACATGCGGTTTTTAAGTGATGGTTTTATTTATTATGGGAAAAAGTATCCAAACCTGCATGGCCCTATGTGAAAAAGAAATTGCACCCAAAACCTAATAAATGGTTTTGCCAACCTTATTAACTGCAATCAAGCATGTGGGATAAATGGCAAGTGGGTTGATGCACTAAACGGTGGTAAAATTGCTGTGCACAGAAAGTGAGTAGTAATATTATTGTTACTATAGGCAGCAGTGTACTGCAGGTTACGCTATTAGAGATGACCCACAGTACTTGAGTTGTGCTAGTATTGCTCATTCTCATCTCTTCTTGCATTTATTTATATCACAACACAATGGCTATCATTCATAAAGCGTTCCCGCATGCGGAAATGCCAAAAACAGCCGACTTTACTGACCACTGAGCAAAATGTGTATTCATAAAGGCTGTTTCCGCATGCGATGCTGACTTTCCCGAGCAGAGCGATAAATTATCGCATTGTGCGGTGATTCTATGCGGAAATGTAACAGCAGTATGCGGACGGGGATTACTGCTCCCCTGGATGTAGATGATAAGCATGCGGAATACATGTAAGTGAATGGGACAGACCTCCCAAGCAGCAGCAGAGAGAACACCGCATGGAGGGACTCGGCCAGCTTCTCCTGTTTCCGCATGCCTACCGCCAACCTACCGACAGCCTGTTCCAGAAAAACTCCTCACTTGTACCGCAACAGGCAACATTTTTATGAATGACCACCCAGAAGTGTAAAATGCAGACAGCGGTGTTTTCTCGCACGAACTTTTGTTACCGACAACACTTTCATGAGTGATAGTCCATGTCTTCCTTTTTGGGAACTTTTAGCCTACTTCAATTTGTCTAATTGAAAGATTGGAAAAGCACCATACAATAAGTAATTAAATATACTACAAGTGATACCATGCAGAATGTGCTTGGGGAAATGCTACAGCAATTTTAAGGACAAAAGGACCTCCACAAAGCAGCACCAGACTAGTTAATAATAACAATTGCAAATTGCTTTTTTGAAAAAGTAGACACATATAAACCAATAAAAAAAATCATGACAGGTGACAGGGCATGGTGAAACCAAATATAATAATATGACAACACGTAAAAGTCAATTGTAGTAATGACTCCCTTCAAACAGCCAAACTGCAAGACAATATGCATGCATTAATAGTAAATTGCACCACCAGATCAATAAAGTGCAGCAGTGCTAATCCTGTTGAAAATCATCAGATAACATCGGTGATAATCCTAGTAATAAAGTGCTATATGCAAACTAGTCAAATTAACATGATAATTCCAATGTAAAAAGTCAATATTGTCAGTAAACAATGAAAAATTGAGTCAGCAGACGTGATGCCAAGAAAGAAGGGACCCCCAGTGGGGAAAAGTGGTTATGTGCAAGAGGAGGAAAAGAATGTCTGGAACACCATGCCACCAAGCCCTCTCTGTTGTTATGGAGGCATGGTAAGTGGTGTCTCTTCTTTCTTGGCACAACTGCTGCTGCCTCCTTTTCACTGTGTACTGACATGATTTAATATTTACATTTGAATTATCATGTTAATTTGACTGTTTTGCATTTGGCACTTAATTACTAGCATTATCACCGATGTTATTTAATGATTTTCAATAGGGTTAGCACTGTTGCTCTTTATTTACATGGTGATGCAATTTACTATTCATATTATATGGATATTGTTTATCAATTTGGTTGTTTGTAGGGAGTCAATACTATAATTGGATTGTACTCGTTGTCATAATTATATATTTGGTTTCACTATGCCATGTCACCTATTAGGTAATTTTTAATTGATTTTATATGTGTTTACTTTTTCAACAAAGAATGTGCAATTATTATTGTAAACAAGTCTGCTTTATGGGGGTCATTTTGTCCTCACAATTACTGCTTCCCTTTGCCTGACAGGTTCTGTTTAGGTGATCTCTTGATTCAACAGGTCTGGCAGTAATCAGACCTGAATATGGCTAGTGAAATTGAACACAGTTACTTAATGATTTAACAAGGGGACAATGACTTTTTCAGCTAGTGCCATGCAGGCTTGGATAGTTAGTTTACCTTAATAAATAAAATAACTGCTTAAAAGTTGCATTTTGTGTTTATTTGCATTATCATTTTCTAATATTTAAATGTGTTTGTCGATCTGAAACATATAAGTGTGACAAACATGCACAAAAGCCCCCCCCCCCCCCCCCCCCCGAAAAAAAATGAAAACCAGGAAGAAGGCAAATATGTTTTCATAGCTGTAGCTAGTATCTGATCTTTTCTTTATATCAGCTTAATGAAAGTTTACGCCAATGCATTGGAAGAGGAAATAATGTACTGTGAGCTGTTCAGTCTCAGCTGCATTGCACAACATAGTCAGTCTAATGGTACCCATACATGGTACCATTTTTTTTTCATCCAATATTACCATTTCTAGGTAATATAAGGGAACTGACAAAGTTATCATTTCAGTATATTCACTTAATATACCCCTATACTACACAGAAATGGTAAGATTGAAAGAAAAAAATGGTACCGTGTATGGGCACCATAACTGCAACCATTATTGTTATTAACATGCATTTATATAGCACTTACAGTTTCCCCACAATGCTTTACAGTTAACATAAGGGCAGCACATTGGAATAGTGTATAGCAGCACTGGGCCCCCGGTTTGAACCCCAGCCAGGGGTGGAGGAGCTTGTATGTTCTCCCTGTATCTGCATGGGTTTCCTTTCAAGCACTCTGGTTTCCTGCCACTTTACAAAAACATACTAATAAGTCAATTTGCTACACCCAAAATTGGCCCTAGACTATGAAGGACATATCACTATGGTAGGAATTCGATTGTGAGCCCCTCTGAGGGACAGTTAGTAACAAGACTATATACTCTGTACAGTGGTGTGGAAGATGTCAGTACTATATAAAGGTGAAATAGTAATAATAATGAATGCATTTCACTAACTGTTCCTCAGACAGTAAACCAATTTTACCTATCAATTTAGTGTCCCTAGGGCCACCCTAAGGGCCTTTTTTTGGGATAGGAGATATCAGCATGCTTTTGGTATGTGGGAATAAATTTGAATTCCTTGTAGGAATCCGTGCACACATGAGGAATACTTACAAACTCCATGTAGATAATGTCCATGAATCGCACTTGTAAGTCACTTTGCCACCATCCTGCCTGGATGGAAACAAGAATAGTCATGTTATCAGTTAATTATTATTTACATTTGACAGTCTAGAGGAGGGACTTTGTTCTAGCTTTATTGCTCATTAGCATAGCAGACAAAGAAGGGAGCACAGAACTCTTTATGCTGATTATTTTTTACCATATCCTAAATATCCTTTTATATGGATCTGGAGATCAGTACTCTTTATGCCAAATTATTGTTATTTATTTAAATAGTGCCAACACCTTCTGTAGTGCTGTACATAGTAGGAGACAAATATTGGGGAACAAATATACATGAGAAGTTCAAGACACTGTACAATCATGACATCCAGCAATACAAGTACAAGTAGAAATACATACATAGTTAATGTGTAGTTTGAGATATCACTAAATTTGGTAAACAATCATATCGTAAATTACAGCAAAATAAGAAACTATAGGAGGTCCCTGCCCTAGCAAGCTTACACTCTAGAGAGTGTTTGGGTGGAAACAAAAGGGAAGGAGACAGGTGTGTTTTTAGAGTATGCTCAGAGTAGGATTAAAGATTTCCAGGCTTGGAGCATGACAGGTTGTGGGAGAGATTTCCAAAGGAGAGGGGCTACTAGAAGGGCAAGCTACAGGACAAAAGGGTCTCCTGGGAGGAGGAAAAGTTTTGGGCGTGGAGGTATCTGGAGATTAATGAGGAAATGTATGGAGGTGAAAGGTTGTGTAGAGCTTTTTATGATAGCGTGAGGAGTTTAACCAATTCAGCCTATCTGGCCGAGCATGCTCTGCTGCTGCTGATGCGCGGTGCGTGCGATCGCCTGCACTCCCGCCACCTGCTGATAGCCCCCCGATCAGTGAATTGGAATATAGTTCCCATTCACCAATCTATGTCCCCCGCAGAAAAACCGACGATCTCTCATCAGAGACTGCAGTCTTTCTGCCCAAAACATTTTTTCCCATCTTCTTTCTAGTTCCTGGATGCAACATTGTTCACATCCAGGACTTTTTTGACTGTGGCCATCTTATGGCCAAATAGTAAACTACACCCACATTCATTTTTTTTTTTTATTAAACAATGACATTATTTTACATTTAAAATGAGCTGTTTCCCTCCCACATCAAAAATTACCCAAATACATTTTTTAATAAAAAAATAAATTAAAAAAATTACAATAAAAAAAATATAAATAGTTACCTAAGGGTCTGAACTTTTTAAATATGCAGGTCACAAGAGTATATTATTATAGTATTTTAAATTATAAGCTTGTAAATAGTGATGGACCCAAATTAAATAAAATATCGGCGCCATAAATTGTGATAAGGACATCATTTAAATGATGTAATAACCAGGACAAATGGGCAAATAAAATACATGAGTTTTAATTACGGTAGCATATATCAATTTCAAACTATAATGGCCAAAAACTGAGAAATAATGATTTTTTTTCATTTCTTTCTGAATCTTCCTGTTAAAATGGATTTAGAAAAAATAATTCTTAGCAAAATGTACCACCCAAAGAAAGCCTAATTAGTGGCGGAAAAAACGAGATATAGATCAATTCATTGTGATAAGTAGTGATAAAGTTATTGACAAATGAATGGGAGGTGAAGGTTGCTCGAATGCATGAGGTTTTCGACACTGTGGGGCTGAACTGGTTAAACTGGATCCTCTGAGTAACTGGTAACCAATGGAGAGATAGGCAGAGTGGAGCTGCCTTAGAGGAGCTGGAGGAGAGTTGGATGAGACATGAGCCAAAAATCCAAGACCAGGTCATTTCAAAACAACTTATACTGCTCTCAAAACAGAAAGACAAATGCAAGAAAGACATTTGTATTGTATGGTTTACCATTTACTATATCACTTAGAAATGCATAATGGTGCTAACTAGGGTCAGAATGCTAAGACTGAATAAAGGTTAATATCCTAGTAACAGTTAATGATAGAATAACCATTAAGGGCTTGATTTACTAAACTGTGATAACTCATATCACAGCCATTTTCGCACGCATTTTCACATTTGCGCACGATATCGAATTTGCACTTGCAACTGCGAAAATGCGCTGGAAAACGACCATGATATGATACGGTTTAGTTAATCAAGCCCTAAGAGTCAAAGAGAAAAAACCCTGTGTGAAGATGCCCTGCTTTTACATAAGTTAGCATTAGAAAAAGCAAGGCTTCCGAGAGAAGCAGTTGCTTTTTCTGCGGGGGAGAGGAATCAGTGATCAGGCACCATGGCCCGATTCATTGATTCCTGGGCTGATGATCCGCAGCTGAGAGCGCGCGTGCACGTGTGTGTGCGCGATCGGCCACGGGAGCACACGGGAGCGCACATGGCCTCCTGGACGTAGCTCTACGTCTAGGAGGACAAAGTGGTTAATTAACACTCTCTATGTCCTAGGGAAACATTGGTGGCAATTTAAAGCATGTGCTTTAAAGCATTTGATTAAGTCCTTTCATTACTTTTACTTAAAATAAAGTAGGGAGTAGGTATTAGATATTAAAGCCACATTTTCATACCCAAGTAGTTCTTATACATTGGAAAGAAATTTCTGTAAGGTCTTTGATCCAATACACATTTTCATAATGTAGCATTAAGGCAAATGTGTAAAGGCCTGTTTTCCTCAGCCATGGTGGAAGTAAAAAGACACCTTTTCCTGCGAAATCAGCCTGACACACAAAAAAGGTCTCTACTCTATGACATAAATCACTGTCTTAAGTCGTGTGCACATGCAGATCCGAAAGTGTAATCTTTGAAGTACTGGGAGAGGAGTAGACAAGGAAATCAAAAAGGCATCATAGAGAATTTACTGAGCTTTTAAAGGTAGAGCTAATATCATGCCATTTAAAAGGATGTAAATATCATTCTTCTAAAGTAGTTTGACAGAAGAACAAATGTTATGCTTTTTTATGAGTGGGCTAAATATTAATGTAGTGTGATGGAATATTAAATTAGTCACAATGTACACTGTGCTATTCAAAAGCCATAACATCATTCTAATTAAAAGAAAGCAGTTATGTTTTTCTCTTTTAGCAAAAACTGCATCCATTTCCCAGTCTTGCTCCCACTCATGTGCTGTAAGGATACAATACCCCCACAGAGTGCAATTAAGATATAGCAATTAAGCAAGATGTCTCTGAATACCATAATCTCAATGCACGTGGCTCGAGGCCTACTCTGTCTATAAGATCCCAGAGCTGATCAATGTTGTATAATGCCTATATATTCTACATTCTCTTTGTAAAATAATTTATTAGGCAATATTTTTTGTCAATAAACAAACAATGTATGCATAATTCCACTACTTAAAAATATTTTGAGAGTATTTACCACTGCAGAGCTTCAGAAATACTAGTGAAGGTTTAAATCGGCAGCTAAGCAATATTTCTTTATTACATTTAAATAGCACAAGAATATATGTCAAAGGAAACATGCTGAACAGTAATATCTGGGCTGGTTGTAGACTTTTCGATCTCTAAGGCAAAATTGTGAAGATGCCCCCACACACACACACTCAAATTTGGAATGATCGCACAGCACCAAACTGCACATTATAGCTGCAATGCGACAACAAAAAACACCCTCAGTAAAGGTAGGTAGGCAGCCAGGTATAGGTGCCCCCAATATAGGTCACTGTTCATAGGCGCCCCCAATATAGGTAGCCATTCATAGGCGCCCCCGTATAGGGAGCCAGGCACAGTTGCTCCAATGTAGGTAGCCAAGTATAGGTGTCTCCAGTATAGGTTAGCCAAGTAAATGTTCCCCTCTATAGGCAGCCAGACATAGAGGCCCCAGTATAGGTAGCCACATACAGTTGCCCCAGTATAGGTAGCTAGGTGTAGATGCCCCCAAGTATAAATTAGCCAAGTATAAGTGCACCTAGTATAGGTAGCTAGGCATAGGTTCCCCAGCATAGGTAGTCAGGTACAATTGCCCCAGTATAGGTAGTCATATACAGTTGCCCCAGTATATGTAGCCAGGTTCAGTTGCTCTGGTATAAGTAGCCAGGTACAGTTGCCCCAGTATAGGTAGCCAGGTTCAGTTGCCCCAGTATAGGTAGGCAGGTGCTTAGTTGCCCCAGTATAGGTAGCCAGGTTCAGTTGCTCTGATATAAGTAGCCAGGTTAAGTTGCCCCAGTATAGGTAGCCAGGTTTAGTTGTCCCAGTATAGGTAGACAGGTGTTCAGTGCAGCAGTATAGGTAGCCAGGTTCAGTTGCCCCAGTATAGGTAGCCAGGTTCTTTTGCCCCAGTATAAGTAGCTAGGCTCAGTTGCCCCAGTATAGGTAGCCAGGTGTTCAATTGCCTCAGTATAGGTAGCCAGGTTCCGTTTCCCCAGTATAGGTAGCCAGGTGTTCAGCTGCCCCAGTATAGGTAGCCAGTTTCAGTTGCCATAGTATAGGTAGCCAGGTTCTAACTGCTAAGTCACCGATTTTTTCCTTTCCAGGGGCAGTAGATTTAGCATCACAGGAGAATTTTAATAAAACAATAAACATTATGCCAACATTGAAATGAAAGTGGAATTACAATTTAAGTACCATCAATTCTCAGTAGCTGCATATAAGGTACTGATTTTGAGGCAGGAACCAGTAAAATTGAATATAATATATTGCATTTGCCATAGCTAATGGATTCAAAAGGGGCGAGCTATTGAAATCTGTACAGAAACATGTTTACATCCTTGATTTATATCAGTTCATTTTATCAATTTGTGTTTGACTGCAAAATGAAAAAACTTAGTCATTATGAAATATCCTACATTTCATTTTTCATAATGCTGTATTTATTTATAAATAGTAATAAGGAAATGACAAATAATTTGAACACTATGTTTTTAAAATTAATTGTCTAATACACAATGTATTGACTGTGCAAAGACACAATATTTGTAAGAACTATAATATCTATGTATAGATGTAAAAAGAATGTACATTTCTCTGCTTACATTGAAATATCTTGTTGCAGTAAATGGAAATTGGGATGACTGGTCACCTTGGAGTTTATGTTCCTTTACATGTGGAAAAGGCCAAAGAACAAGGACGAGGATTTGCACTCCTCCACAGTACGGGGGAAGACTGTGTGGTGGACCAGAAATTCAGCACAAGCCTTGCAATATTGCTCTTTGCCCTGGTGAGATAGATGGACATATATTTTATTGTTCAATGTGTTTGGAGTGAGAGTATTTGGTCAGGTGATGGATGGATGTACAATATCTGTTTGAGCGATAAGTCAGGAGCACTTTATCTTAAACTGCACTTGCTACAAAGAATAATAGGGTCAGAACCATCTTGCTTTCAATGGATAAATTACAATGCATGCTACGGTATATGATTTGTGCTACATTTTTCTTTAAATCTGTGTGTATTAGCCATGAATTATGCCTTTATAATAGATAAGTACTTGGGTTTTACTTTTACTTTCTGATTGATTTTTTTTTCACTATTTAGATTCCAAAGTTGTAATGCAACAGTACAATGCTAATTAGTTGTTCCAATATTTTATAAGTTTTTTTGCTTGGAGTATATTTAATTGTGCAGTTCAGTTAATGCCAAATTATGTGTTGTACTTTGGTACGGTGACAGGGGCAAATCCAGGATTTCCAGGGGGGGGGGGGGTTCCTGATAGCGGCGTGTGGGCGTGGCCAAAACATGGTGTGGGTGGAGCCAAATACGAGCAGTTTCTAAGCTAAATTGCACTCCCCCCAGTATAGATTAGATAGGTATATGTCCCCCAGTATAGGTTAGATAGGTATATGCCCCCAGTATAGGTTAGATAGGTATATGCCCCAGTATAGGTTAGATAGGTATATGCCCCCAGTATAGCTTAGATAGGTATATGCCCCAGTATAGATTAGATAGGTATATGTCCCCAGTATACATTAGATAGGCCTATGTCCCCAGTATACATTAGATAGGTCTATGTCCCCAGTATAGATTAGATAGGTCTATGTCCCCACTATAGATTAGATAGGTCTATGTCCCCAGTATAGATTAGATAGGTCTATGTCCCCAGTATAGATTAGATAGGTCTATGTCCCCAGTATAGATTAGATAGGTCTATGTCCCCAGTATAGATTAGATAGGTCTATGTCCCCAGTATAGATTAGATAGGTCTATGTCCCCAGTATAGATTAGATAGGTCTATGTCCCCAGTATAGATTAGATAGGTCTATGTCCCCAGTATAGATTAGATAGGTCTATGTCCCCCAGTATAGCTTAGATAGGAATATGGCCCCAGTATAGGTTAGATAGGTATATGCCCTCAGTATAGGTTAGATAGGTATATGCCCTCAGTATAGGTTAGATAGGTATATGCCCTCAGTATAGGTTAGATAGGTATATGCCTTCAGTATATCTTACATAGGTATATGCCCCAGTATAGCTTAGATAGGTATATGCCCCCGTATAGATTAGATAGGTATATGCCCCCAGGTCTCCTATGTTAGAGGCAGAGTCCTCAACCAGTACTCTATCCAGCCACTGTATAGAGCTTCCTCCACCCCCCCCCCCCCAGATACTGGTATAATGACTTGCTGAATGTGTGATAAAATGCTAAAAGCTTTAAGCCTGAAGGATCAGAGACAGGGTCAGTAAGCATAAGGGAATGTATGTACAGTATGTGTTTGACATACATACATTCTGTGATTCCATTCCTGACTGTCTGACCCCTGTCCCCGCAGGCTTCTTCCAGCATTTAGCATTTAATCACACAAGTACAAGTACAGTATGTTAGGGACCATGAGACCCTCTCAGCTACAGTGATTCCACCCCCCCCCCCCAACAACAGTAATGCTCTAAGTAACAGTAATCCCCTAACTTCCCCCCCAGTAACACTCCTGCCCCCACCATAAACACAAAGTGAGTCAGTGCAAATATCTTAACTCCTTACCAGCAGTGAAGGAGTTAATGAAGAAAGCTGAGCTGAAGAGAGGTGAATGAATCTCCGGAGGAGGAGGAAAGGACACAACAGAGGGCTCACAGGAATGCCTGGCATGTGAGCAGAGTCCCTGTCCCGTTCTGGCTGGCTGCTTCATACACTGTATTCAAGCCACCCGCGCTAGGCAGCATGTGACAGCTACTCCATGCTACGGCAATGAGAGAAGAGGCAGCATCTGTATAGGCGGGCGGAAGAGGAAAGAGAGACACTCAGGGAGACATGGGAGTCGGCTCTCCACCAATCAGGCACCTGTATTCTCGTGCCAGTCCGATCATCAGCACTCCAAGCCCCAGCGTGATCTATTCCAGCCAGGCCTGACTCAAACTTCCCGGGGCTCCTGTGACCTCATCCCTGCACATGTAAGCTGCGTGCAGCACGTAATGACGTGCTCTGGCACTGCACTCTCGGCAGAATCTCAGGCAGAGAGAGGAGATTTAATAGAAACAAAACAATGCCCCCACCAAGCTACGCCCCTGGCCCGGGGGAGGGTTCTAGACACTAGGAACAACCCCTTCCGTGCGCCAGTGGGTGATATGCAGCGCACAAAGAAAACATGAACATATTTCACTGTATTAAAACTAGTGAAAATAATTTGGCTCATTTTTGATGAAAAGCAGTAGACTGGCTACACGAGCCCCTGCTGAAACAATTTCAGCCTTAACACCTTTATGTGCAGTAATGCTAATGTTCAGATTTTTATAGGCTACCAATACTCTTTAGATTACCAAAATATTATCTGTGAATGCATTACTCATTGTTTTGTCTCTAAAAGCAAGCACCCAGTCTGACCAACGAAGTAGTTTTGTTTCAGCATTGCTTCAATGAAGCCTTGCTTTGTCAATCAAAAGACCAGACTGATCATTGGCTTTGTCTAGTGGGGTCTGTGAGGTCTATAGCTTTAAGCTTGAGTAGCTTTTGATCCGGAAGAAAGTGATAACATGTGAAACAAGGATGTGGAAAGATTTTTAGGAGGCATTGTAATCCTACTGCTTTTAATTGAAGAGTTTTCCAAAATGGTCAGTGTGATTTTCTTTCTTAAAACCAAAGGAAACTTGCAATAATTCAGCTTTAAATGAACATCTGTGGTTACCCACAATGCACCACTACTGAATATTCAAATGATCTTCTTATGCCCCTGTAGCCAGGCTAGCAGTCAGAACTGCTGGTGTATAGCAAGCCTATAGCTTTACATTTTACACAGCCACATCAACCCCACATGTAGACATGTTTTGGACTTTTGGTCCTCCTCAGTACATGACAGGGATTGATATGGCTGTATGGAATAGGGCTTGGACCAGTACAACAAAGAAACCAAGCAGCTCAGGGTTTCTCTAGTGGTTTGGCTGGAGCCCATATTTCCAAAGAATCACTGCCCATCAGAATTTGGTGTTTCATATGTGTTTATTGCAGTCTCTGGCTTACCTGTGCAAATGCTCCTGTGTGGTGAGGAGACATTTTCTTTAACACGCTATCCATGTTCTCCTGAAATTCCTGTACCAGAGATTCCCATGTCCAGGAGAGATACATTATAGAAAACCGATCCCTGTGTATGAACACAGCACTAAATCTTGACCGGACTTATAAACAGCTTCCCCACTCTTACCAAAACAAAACTAAAATAAATGAAAAATAAAAAAAGAAATCATGTCTTGCCTCAGCTGGTGGAAACTAAAAACTACTCTGACGAAATAAATACAAGCGTTTATAAGAGCAATAAGCACACATACTATTCTATAAAGCAATATAGATCACAACTCTTCAAAAAATTATCTCAGCTGGTTCAAATCCCACATAAAATTATGCTCAAGACAAATCGGTCAAAAACCTTAACAATACAAAGTGTTCATATGATGGAAAAAATATTCTGCCTGAGGTTAGTTTTGATGAAAACTATACTTGAAACCACTCACTTCCTAAAATGAAAGCTACTGAAATTCCACAAAAGACAAAGCTAAAGTTGATAAAGCTACAGAAATTCATTCTTGGTCAGAGAAGCTTACCATCCCACTAATGACCTTTGGGGACACTTAGGAGATAGCAGGGGGAGGACAAGTAAAACTTTTTACTTGAAAGTTCAACATGTTTATGTTACTTTATCAGCTGATGTTCCTGGAACTGCTGATAGCTTTGACATGCAGTTTTGCAGGATGAGCATTTAGTGAGTGCAAACTGATATAAATGATGAGACTTTTATTATTAGAATGGTATAGACGTATTATATATAACTACCACAGATTTTCATTACCATCCATGACCAATTGACCTCCTACTTCTGCAGATAAACAGTAGTGATGCAGAGAGACAAAAAGTGTACCTTTGTGTAGAAAGTGCTATTTTTGTGAATGGCAGATGCCATGGCTGTCAAGCTGTCATCTTAGGCTTAAAGGATACATTAGCTTAAAAAATCTATCTGATTTAGTTACCCAGGGCTTTCTCCAGCCCCCAGAAGCTCCTGTGTCCCTTGCCCCAGTTCCGCCATCTGCCACTCTTCTGGGGGTTCCTTCCATAGTGGCTGCCAACTACTGCCCTGCGCGGAATACTCACAACGCATGCGGGGAGGGGACCCCAAAAGAGCGGTAGATGGTGGTACTAAAGGACACAGAGGTTTCAAGGGGCTTGAGGAAGCCCCAGGTAAGTAAATCGGCAGTAGATTTTTTTAAAATCTTTATTTAAGTATTTGTCAAATCGTTTTACAAGGTTTTCAATCCCTTTAGTATCCCTCTCCTCACCTATGAGTCAGAGTAAGGGATTTTAAGGATGGGGCAAGGGGGCTTCATGTGAATGCTGATGAACAAACAGTTACCAGCAATCTACGGTCATGTGACAAGTGATGCAGGGTGAAAAAAGGTTAACCTAAGAGATGACAGATAAAAGCAAACAGTTGTTGTTTATTATTATTATTGATGATTTATATAGTGCCATCATTTTCCCTGGTGCTGTACAATGGAATAATCAAACAGGAGTACAGACAGTAGTATACAGACTTTGGCATTCATGACAATGCAGGTATCAGTACATAATATAAAAGCATGGCAAAGAAACGATTAAGCGTGAGAAGAGAGGGGATGAGTCAAGCGGCTGAGTCAAGTATAGACTGGAGGGATGCAGGTCTATTGATAGGAAGGTAGTCCACCGAGTAGAGTATTATAGTATTCAAGGTGAGATATTACTAGGGCATGTATTAGCATTTAAGGAAGTGCTAAGAGAGAAAGGTCGGATGCAAGATGTTTTGAGCTGAAGATAGCAAGAGATTGATTGTGAGGGATGAACTTTTTGTTACTTTCTGGATAACCTTGTGTATAGCAACTATAGCTTTAAGGGCAATCCTCTCTATGAAAATCAATTACAGTACACAATCATTTTTTAGTGGTGGGGTTGAGTTAGCAGTTTGAAAAGTACCGGATAACTTCACAAACACTGCACTTGTTTCTAAATTCCATTTCCAATTTCAAATGATAGACAACTTTTCAAAAAGGCATTAAAGCTGGAGAAGAGTGGACTTTCAAACATACAATGTTTTCACTACTTCATGCATAGCTTGTTAATTTATGCTGAGGGTGAGACTGACTGAAAGACTATGACCAGGGTCATGTTACAAAATTTATTTTATATTTCTCTTATCTTTGTGATTGTACTTTAGCATGGTTTTGGCATGCCTTTCTCTTGATAGGCTATTCCTAAACAATACCGTTTCCCTTCCTAATTCCTAAATCTATCCTGCCACTGTAATGGCCCTTTCATGTGCCTAACCAGAACCTACTAACCCTAATTGCTCTGCATAATCTTCCCCAACCCTATTCCTTAACTCAAACTCACTCAAAGTGTTTAGCCCTAACCTCTATCCCTAACCAATACCAATACTCACCTTACATCATATTGATTTCCAAGTATTTAATTTAAGCACCAGAACTTGCTATTGTAAGATATAACTGAATGCCGGCAGCCAGTTGTTGCACTGCACCCAAAGCATCATCTGTATTTCTGTTTAAAGTCAGAAATATAAGTGAGAATGGACTGGTTTAGGGGAAAGCACAGTAGCTTGAATTTGATCCTGAAGTGAAAGCCAGTATAAAGAATTGTGGCAAATGAGCAGTAATAAGGATAGATAAATCTAGGTGCAGTACTCAAGAAGGATTGTGAAGGTGAAAGTGTAGTTAGTGAAATAAAAGATAAGAAGATGTTGCGGTAGTTGAGGTGAGAGACCGTGACCCTAATTCAACTATTTTTCTCCTGAGTTTTCTTTCAGGAGATGTTTTTTCATCTTACCTACAAAATACCTTTACAGCAACTTGCAAGAGAAAAAGTAGTAAGAAGGAGGTGAAATATAATGCAATATACACATTTTTGCAAAAATTAGAACTTCTTCAATAGGTGTTTTCTCATGCCCATTGACTTCAGTCCATTTAGCAAAAATGTGTTTTTGCACGCCACTATTTGTGGTGTGTACTCTCATTTTCACACGCTCATATATCTTTCCATGTATTGTAATATGTATTTTCTCATGACCAAATATTTTCAGGAATATTCTCATCCATGCAAATATGTGAAATTTTCTCAAAAATTGTGGTAAATAGAAAACAGCCATGCTCATCTGTCACTAACATCAGATTAAAGTACGTTTAAACCAGCTTATTTTGAGTACTTTTTTTTGCTTGTTGGGGGCTTAAAAGATGTGAGAGAACTCAGAAGGAAAACATAACTGAATTGGAACCAATTGGAGCACAAAACCAGTGTTTGTTGGTTTCTCAGGAGAGGGAGGGATGTACTTTGGAAATGTTGCACAAGTGTAAGTGGGAGAACCTAGTGGTAGTGGTAGGCACTTTCCTCCAAATTCAACTTATGGTGCTAAAATCTGCATTAAAGTGACACTGAAGTGAAAAAAACCCCAAAACGTATGATTTAATAAATTGTATGTGTTGTACGGATAATTAATAGAACATTATGTGGCAAATAAAAGTATCATATTTATATTTTCAGTTATATATGTTTTATGTTTTTCTACAACATTGCATCATTCTCTAATATTTGCAATTTACAAGTTACACTCTAACGCTAATGATCCTTTGAACTTCCTGGCAGAAAAACCTCAAACAGACAAGAAACAGTAAGAGACAGGTTGAGATAAGTGCTTCAGGAAAAAAGCATTGAACTCTGACTAAATTAGTCAGAGAGCTCAGAGAAGCTCCTTTGCATACATAACAATTGAAGTTTCTTAACTTTTTTCCGTACTGGAAACAATACGAGACTCATATCTGTGTTACCAATGTTCTATTTCTTAGCTATACTACCCATACAAATCATTATCTGATAAGTTTATTTTCACTTCATGTTCCCTTTAAGAAGCTAATATTTATTAGGGGAATAGCTGTACTCAAATTAAGAGTTGCACTTTTCATCTACTTCATAACTCACCCCATTATAAACAGGTTTCTTATGTCTCATGCCCTCTATTATGTGGCTCTAACAGCACCAGCAAAAATTGCTTCCCTTGTTGCTTATATCTCTAACAGAGTCACTGTAGATTCAGTTCAAGCGGAATATAACCCTGCATTTCAACTTTGCTCTAAAACATTATTTACAGTATATTATATGCAACCAGCATTTTTTTTTCACTAGACCAGCATTGGAAGAGTTACACAGGGCTTTAAAGTTCCTGGAGATTTCTGCAGATGCATCCGAAGATGAAATAGATACATTTTGTTTACATAAATGTAGCTAAGTGTTGAATGTGACTCACTCTCTCTGACTGAGAAGGAGCTTGGAGGACAGCCAAAGAGTGTGTAACATTTATCAATAGATACATTCAACTAAATAGAATGTAGCAATCTGAACTTCTGCATATCTCTCCACGGAACTTTAAACCTCTGTGTTTAACCCTTCCAATGCTGGTCTAGTAAAAAAAAATGCTTTTTGCATATAATATGCTGTAAATAATACTTTAGAGCAAAGTTGAAATGCAGGGTTATATTCCGCTTTCAGGTATATGTTGGATGGATTAACACAAAGCATTATTTCAGCTTGCTTAGTTTATTCTTATGTGCAGAGTCATTCCACAGTCTGACAGGAATGTCAATGCTAATACATTTATAGTATTGTAAAAAAAAGAGCACCAATAGCTCTTGCTCTGCACAGTTATCAATGCAACATGGAGTATGTTTCTGGACCAGCACTGCGCAAACTACTTCTGGCCTGCATGCACTGTTACTCCGGCCCTCCAAAAGGCAGACGGATTCCTCTTCCCCCTCCCTCCCTGCAGAGTCACGAGCGGGCAGAAACAGGGAAACTCACTTGATCACCAAATCCAGCATCCCCATGGCACCAGGGCATCACATGACATGACTTCGGGATGTGCCAGCGTATCAGAGCATTGTTTGAATGAATGAGCAGTTTTGCACATTCATTCAAGACGAATCACTCTAAAAAAAAAATGCTACAAAAAAAGAATACTACATGCAGCACTTTTGAAATTTAAAAAAAATCACAATGATTCTGTGGGAGCACCTTCATAGGGTTACAGTAGCCAAGCACTAGGCGTGCACCAGCCCTGAATCACATTCACAGGTAAAAAAAGTGATGCCTGCAGCAGTTTTCCATACAATGCATCCAAATCCCCGAAGGTGTGCTCAAGCACAGGTTCCATGGCCGATTTGAAAATGGATGTAAAAAATGTAGCCTAAGGTATGTTTCCAATTGTATTTTTTCATCCTTTTGAAAGTCATAGAGATATAAGACATTCCTTTAGTAATGAATTTCAGCTGACTAAAGCTAATAAACTAATGGAAACACTATGCTCAATAGGTCAAGCTATACAAGGGCATATTTCCTTTGTAAAACTTTGATGCCTAAACAAAATATAAAAAAAGTTTGTGGAGCGTTCTATTGCTGCAGGCTCACATGTTATAGATGCTAAGCTGCATGGATGAAGTAATTCAAAACTGCAGGGAACTATTTCTGCAAACCACCTTTTCCCCCCTTTTTAATGCATCCTTTATCTTTACAGGCGTCCATAATCTGCCTCCAATGATACTAAACAACAACAATGAGAAATGCCACAGATGCATCTGTGTTGGCACGTTTTTTGAAGTGCTTCTGAATTTATGGTGACATGTGTAAATCATGTCAACACCCCACGCCTAATCAAAGCTTAACCTTTGAAATTCTAGTAAAATTGCTACTCTAAAAGCCTGGGGGTGGAAAGCTTTTGGTTAATTAAGTACGTTTGTTTGTTCCGCAATCATTATCGAGCAAAAATAATCTTAGCGTAAAGAATAATAGATCCCAATGAAATCTACACATATTGACAGTAGGTTTAGATTTGTCTGTGTGAAAAGATTTGGGATAGCAACCATAAAAATAGCTTTCTTAGTATAGCTACGCAGTATAAATCATTACAATATATTTGCTGGAGAAACCGATACATTTTAATATAATCATTCAATTAAGAAAAATTTGAAAATAATCTACAAAACTATAAGTTGAAAATTTGATTTATTTGGATCAATTTGTTGAGCTTTCCTGTACAATAATGAGATTGTATTTTACCAACAAAAAAAAGCATCTTAAGATGCATAGAGAGCATTAGGGTACTGAAAACATGAAATAACAATTCTCTATTATAGGGTTTATTCGTACAGCCCCACCATATTTACAAGCATAGTACATTTCTTTCATATAAGTGTTCTCATGTAAGCTCTGAACAAAACATATAAAGGGCTTGAGTCATTAAAGGAATCATCAGCCAAAATTTAAAAAATGAGGTTTACTCACCTGGGGCTTTCTCCAGCCCCCTGAAGCCGACTGTCCCACGCTGACCGCTCCGCTCTCCACCACCGTCCCGGGCTCCCTGCATGGTGCAGAGGCCAACCACGGGGTTGGCCTTACTGCGCCTGCATGAAGCACCGCTGTCAATCATGGCCACGTGATCCGCGGTGCACTGCGCAAGCGCAGAACTACTGCCATGGCGGACCTCATGGCCATGATTGACAGTGGTGCTTTGCGCAGGCGCAGTAAGGTCAGCCTCTACACTGTGCGGGGAGCCCTGGGTGGCGGCGGAGAGAGAAGCAGTCGGCATGGGACAGTCAGCTGCAAGGGACTGGAGAAAGCCCCAGGTGAGTAAACCTAATTTTTTAAATTTTGCCTGACAACTCCTTTAAGCAGAAAAGTAGAAGGCTGAACTAGGGATTTCAACAGATTACATACAGGAGTTGGACAAAATAATGGAAACACCTTGAAAATCAACAAACTATATTTTAATATAGTGTAGGTCCACCTTTTGCGGCAATTACACTCTCAATGCTCCAAGTTATTGATTCATACAAATTGTGAATTGTTTCCAAAGGAATTTTAGCCCATTCTTCAGTTAAAACACCCTCCAGTTCTTTTAGAGACGATGGTGGTGGAAATCGACTTCTTACTTGAATCTCTAAAAACGTCCATAAGGGCCCATTCACACTAGAGCGTTTTGCTGTGATTTCGGCAAAAGGCTCAAACGCTAGCGCTTTTTAAAAGCGCTAGTGTAATAATAGTCTATGGGTGCGTTCTTACTTGGGCGATTTGCGCTAATCGCTGCATATCGCCCTAAAACGCGAAACACAAATGCGGCGCCTGCACCTTTTTCAGGCGATTTCCCAGCGTTTCCATGCTATAGAAGTTCTAAACGCGATCGCAGAAAAATCACCGCAGTGTTCAGTGATTTTTCCACGTGAAATCGTGGAAAAATCACTTCTGCAAAACGCCGGCAAAAATTGCCGGTGTTTTGCAAACGCATGTGTGAATGGGCCCTAAATGCTCAATAATATTGAGGTCTGGGGATTGTGGTGGCCAGATGAGATGCTCAACTTCATTAGAATGTTCCTCGTGCCATTCTTTAACAATTCTAGCTGTATGGATTGGGGCATTATCTTGAAAGATGGCATTCCCCTCCAGAAACAGTTCTTGAACCATAGGATGAACTTGGTTGCCCAAAATCCCTAAATAGTCTCAGCTGTTAATTCTTCCATGAAGGGAAATCATTGACCCAGCAGATTTCCCAGAAATAGCACCCCAGATCATCACAGAACCCCCGCCATGTTTTACAGTTGGGAGAAGGCAGTCTGGATGAAATGCTTCTTTCGGCTGTCTCCAAACGTACACTCAGCCGGACGTCGGAAATAAGGTAAACGATGATGCGTCAGAGAAAATCTAATTTTCCCACTGCTAGAGGGACCAATTCTGGTGGTTTCTACACCACCCTAAACGCTTTGAAACATTTGTCTTTGAGAGCAGAGGTTTTCTAATTGCAGTTCTTCAGTGGAATCCAGATTTGTGCAGCTCCCGACAAGCAGTTTTTGTGGAAACTGGGTTCTCTAGGTGTTCATTAAGCTCTGCAGTGATTTTAGGAGCCGTGGTCTTGCAAGCTTTTCTAACAATTTGATTTAGAGTCTGATGGTCTCTCTCAGACAACTTCGACTTTCGGTCACAACTGTGTTTTGCTGAGGACGTTTTTCCTTCTCTTTCAAAGGCAGTCATTACATTTGAGACAGTACCTCTTGAAATGCAAAGCATTCAGAAAGTTTCTGTTACAGTAGCTTCTGCCATACACGCACCAACAATTTGGCCTCTTTGAAAGTCTGTGAGATCTGCCATTTTTAAATTATAACCAACTTATGTTTAAATATCTGTAAAAAATGATTATTTTAACTAAACATACCAAATAACAAAAATAATAAACAAAAAAAATTTAACATATGTCAAGTTTTGGTTGCTTAAAACATGTTCAAAGATTATGATGCCAAAATGTCAGGTGTTTCCATTATTTTGTCCAACCCCTGTATTTTGGGCTTGATTCATTAAGCTGCATTGCTAAAGCAACGCAGCTTAAATTGAGCAGCGCCTGTTAAAATGTCAGTGCGCATGTTACGAGTGGTAGTGCTGCATAGCATGTGATGGTAACTTACGCACTCTCTTTTTAAATAACGGTCACTCCTTTAACCACTTCACCACTAAGGGGTTTTTCCCCCTATAGACCAAAGCAATTTTCACCTTTCAGTGCTCCTTCCTTTCATTTGCCAATGACTTAAAGGGACTCCGAGCTCAAAATAAAAATGAAATTGGTACTTACCTTGGGCTTTCTGCAGCCCAGTGTAGGTCGGGAGGTCCCACAACAGCATCCTGGCTCTTCTCCTAGGCCTTCCCTCAGAAATGGATGCCCGGCGGCTTCCCGAAACACTGGGACCGAGTGTCGGGCTTCTTCCTCCGCATACGTCACGTCTGACGTCACCACACCGGCTGCCTCGCGTCATCACAGTGGCCAGTGTGACAGTACTCTGCGTGCATGCTTAAATCGTGCATGCGCCGTACTGTCACGCCGGCCGCCATGATGATGCGAGGCGGCCGGTGTGATGACGTCAGATGTGATGTATACGGAAGAAGGAGCCCGACACTCGGTCCCAGTGTCGCGGGGAGCCGCCGGGAGCCGCCAGGAGCAGCCATTTCTTAGGAAAGGCCTAGGAGAAGAGCCAGGACGCCATCGTGGGATCTACACTGGGAATAATAAGAAAAAAATGGAAAAAAAAATCTCAGGTTTCAGCCATTATAGTTTTTAAATAATACATGCTATCATAATTAAAACTTATGTTTTGGTTTTTTTGCCCATTTGCCCCAGTTATTACATCATTTAAATGATGTCCCTATCACAATGTATGGCGCCAATATTTTATTTGGAAATAAAGGTACATTTTTTTCGTTTTGCATCCTTCACTATTTACAAGCTCATATTTTCAAAAATAACAGTAATGTACCCTCTTGACATACATATTAAAAAGTTCAGTCCTTAAGGTAACTATTTATGTATTTTTTTAAATTGTCATTTTTTTTTAATTTTCTTTTTAATGCAAAAGTTTTATTTGTGTTTTTATGGGATAGTGTGGGAGGTTAAGAGTTAATTTTAAATTATGTGTCTTTTTATTGTTATAAATGTATGTAGGTGTAATTTTACTATTTGGCCACAAAATGTCCTCACACATTTTCTTCCTGCAGCGTACTATTAGTACGCGAACAGGAAGTAGTGTGTGCGTATATAATTCCGTTTGTTACAATGACCGCAGAGATCTCATTGATGCTGGTGATCATTGACTTGGGGACTTAGATCAATGAATGGGAACGCAGTCTTCCCTCTAACAATCGGCGACAAGAATGCATGCAGGAGCAAGAGCGGTAACGAGCTGGGACAAGTGGCGGTGGAGGGCTTATATCTATACCCCTGGGATGGGAACAGTCTACCCACGGAGTGTACTGCCGTAAAATGTGGCTAGTGGTTAATCCCACCCTGAGCCCTGTCGGGTCCAGTGGCTTTCTGGGACGTGATCCCCCCACTTTGATTGGCCCAATAGGTTGCCTGTCAAGAGACATTTCTACCTCCCTATTAAAAATGATGGTTGTTTGTGTGCTGATCATCTGCCTTTAATGTTTTCTGAATCATTGGACTAAAACCATTATACAGGCCCAGTGTGGTGACTCTGCTCTGAGTCCACTGCCCACATGCTTGCCACAGATATGTCACTTCCAAGACACCTACCAAAAGATCTGCATTACAGTCAGGAAAATTGACATTTATATAAATGAAAATAAATGTCAGCTTGTATTTTCCGTTCAGTTCAAGTTCCTTTTAATAATATATCCTCTCCCTACTCCTAACAAGCATACAGCGTATTATTCTTTTCGTTTTGCACCGTTGCCTAAAGAAAATATTGGACAGAGAGCAGAGAGAAACATTTTTCATGCACGATTTTGCCTTTTTTTTTTTTGTACACAAATAAAAGGCTTAGTTATGTTATTTGTCTTTGTTCACTTTCAAGTTATTTAGAAAACAAAGGGGACAAATGACTGGCACCAAGCCACCATAACACATGGGTATAATCATAATCTGCCTGCAGAAATTGTTGGTGGGTATTGAGGCCAGCTGGCAAGGGCATATATCGCTGGATCCTACAGAGGATGGATTAGGACAGCAACATGTGGTAATAGGTTCTGAATCTTATTTTAGGCTGGAAAATAGCAGATGCATAGACTTCATATCCAACATAAGTAATAAAAGTGTGCATTATAGTTTTTGCCATAAAGCTATTCACCTGCTGTAAGTCTTTTACAAAATTACATACAGTACTACAAACATCTGAGAAATAATAAAAAAAAGCATTTGGAGTATTTTTCTAGCTCAGACAGCGACAATACAGCAGCAGTGCCCTTTTGTGTCTTACAGCAATATACCAGTTACAAAGCTTTGTTATAATCTTCTCTTGCAGGCAATTATCCAGGTTTAAAATAAGCAATTGCACACTGTAAGACCCATTTTTATGACCCTACAGCTTAAAAAAAAGAAGAAATAAAGAAAAAAAAACTCAAATAAAAAGTAGCTTATCCTTTATGTACTTTTTCATCGTTGACACCATCTTGGAAACATGAAATAAAAAGGAAGATTTTATTGTCCATGAGAAAGCAAACAAGATAAAAAAGCAATTTTCGAGCTAATTTTCTTAAAGTACTGCTGTTATCTGTAGACATATTAACTAGATTCCTAACTGCAAAGGGTGTTGCATGCTGCAGAGACAAATGGAAAGTCTTACCCATTGTGCTTGAATAGAGATGAACTACATATTCATACGTTTAATGTAGGCACCCAGAGCCATGCAAGGTGTGAAATGGAGATTTCCGCTTAACATGCTTGGATGAGATGATATAAAATGTCAGAAATTTGAAAGCACACCTTTAGGCACAGAAAACTTTTTGAACAACACAGAAGACTGAACACAGCATGTCCAGCTTGACAATGTTTATAACTCTGTCTACAGAGGAACAGCAGAGATAGTCATTTCCAGTTTACTGAAGTTGTATTCTTCAGAATCTAATACTTGTTCTACAAATGCTGATCTGATTAAAAAAAAGCACTCCGACTAAAGGTGGCCATACACTTATAAATTTTTTTGTATATCCAGCCAATTAGATCCTTGGATCGAAATCTACTAGAAATCAATGCTGCAAATGATTCTCAATTGATTTGGAAATTCGGTGCTAACGGCATTCGATTTGATGAGCAACGGAGCTACTCTCACCTGTCCGTGGAGAGGTTCCCATGTTGTCTCTCCCCATTGGTTGCTCCTTCCTCTCTTTTCACTCCCAAGCCCCATGCACTAGTGTGCTTTCACACGTGCTAGAGGCCAAATACTAGGTACGTGCCACAGGTACGTGCCACAGTGCCACTTGTGTTTGCCCTCAATAGCATACATCATACAAGCATCCTAGGACCTGGGAGAGAAGACATGCAGGAAGAGAAGACATGAGAATTGCGCTGCAGACAGGTAAGAGTAAGCTGCCCCTACACTGAACTGCCTGAAGGTGGGGGGGCTCTGGAAGACCCAGCACGCACACACAGATAACCCCCCTATGGTCATTACCCCACTGCTCTCCAGGGCCCCCTTATACAGGGGAAACCCAGGAATTTCAAGGGGGGATTTCTGAAAGGTCTCCTTCAGCCATGCACAATACAGTATAAAAATATGGTAGGACATCATGCGGGGTACACATAATGCAATTGTCTGACAGGATCTGACAATTATTTCCCAAATTGTTATCTGCTCCCGATTGACAATGGGATCGATCAGGAACAGTTTGCATACATATAATAATGAGGACAGCCAACACTGCTAATGAAGGGGAAAGTGAAGCATTCACCCAGTAGGGCACAGGGCTGTGCTTATACCTGGCTTAGGGTTCTTTCACACTAGATGCTGCGGTAGAAAAGGCTGAAAGTCAGCCTTTTGCCTAACGCCAATACATAGCGTTTTCAAAGCGTTTTCAAAGCCTTTTGAAAGAGTTTTACAGCCCATATGAAAATGTCCTTTTTTTTTTCTTCTATAAAAATAAGTGAACAAGATAGCTGTAAAACGCTTTGAAAACGCTTTGAAAAGTCTTTGAAAACGCTGAAGTTGGCGTTTTCCATTGACTATCATTGAAACGCCAACAGCCAACTTCGGCTGTTAACAGCCCTGAAAAAGCTCCTGGGAGCGTTGAAACGCAACGCTCCAAAACGCCGAGTTAGATGTGAAAGGTAAAATGAAAGTCTATGGACTTTCTTTTACCTAGCAAAACGCCAACTTCAGCCGTGGCGTTAAAACGCCGAAAAATCCCTCTGGTGTGAAAGGGCCCTTAGTGCTCTGGTTAGTTTCTGTACATATGCTGCTGCTGCTGCTGCTGCTGCTACATCCAAAGTCAACTGTAGGAAAGAAAGGGGGCGGCACATAGTGCAGGCAGCAACATGGTGCTCTGAGCTCTGGATACCTGCAGATATTCTGGCGTCTCAACTTGTGCTGTCCCCAGATACGACACCAGCCCAGGTCTGAGGGGGGATTCTGGGCAGCCGTAACCCCCCCCCCCCCCCTGCGATTGCCTATGTCATGTGTAGCAACATTATTACTCACCTGTCCCGGCGGGGGGTGGCTGCTGCTCCATCCATGCTGTCTTCATCCATGCTGTCTGCCTCTTCTCTATCCAGCATGTGTTATGTGTAAATGCACTGGATAGAGAAGAGGCAGACAGCACGGCTAAGAGTGCACGGACAGTTCAGCAGCCGCCACTCACTGTGACAGGTGAGTGATTAACACTGCTACATGTGAGGGGGCCCGATAAGCAGTGGGGGATACATATTGGCAGTGTCTGGTGGTGCTGGGACCCTGCAGAGGTCAGGGGCCCTTGGGCAATTTCCCCCTTTGCCTTGGTCAGTAGATACATCTTGCCTTCCAATCATCCAAGATCACCATACACACAATCATTCAAGACTGTCATTTTGACCTCAATGTTGCACAGGTAGGGTGTATTTATCCAAACCCTATACATAGACTGCTGCCGACATTTGTAACCTGAACTATTCCAACACATTGTATACACTCTCCTACACAGTTTTGTTCTTTTTCCTTTTCTCTGATGGCTATTTGACATGAATTTTACTGAATAAATTATGATATAATAATATTAATAATAATTATTATTATTATAGTAATATATTATTATTGCGTGTGTGTATGAGGATTCCCAAATACTTCAGATAAACACGTGGGCTCTCTGTGCAGAGAAAGAAAGCTAATACACATTTTCCTGTGCATGCTGCACATAATGTTAAGATCCCAAGTACAATGGCAATGCTCATGTAGGTAAAAGAGAGAAATGACCTAAAAGTAAAAATTATAATAAAGGAAACATACTGTAGTTACATTAGGATGCAGGTAGTGAGGCTTGAATGTGTACGTTTTCACCCAAGGCCAACTGTTCTGTGCTGTCGCGTTACACCTTCTCTTTTCCAAGTGTTGCTCACCTTTCTTGCATGTACAACAACAGCATTCAAGGGCAGCCCTCTAGTGTCAGATGGGAAACAGCTCAGATCTATTTTATGAGCAACACCTACCATCTTTCATGCGCAGCCCCTAATGGACAAAATTCTTCTTACTGCATGGCTCATCCCATTGTATGTGGTCTGGTGTTAAGGTGCGTACACATGTCCAACTTTACTCCTGATTGTTGTTTAAACGACTTGAAGTGCAAACAACAAGTCATTCAGAGTTCATGTACACACTGACCAAAAAAGCTGATAATATGCTAATTTACCTAATTTACATGTCGTTTAACCAACTTGGTAATGGACAATGGACTGGATAGAACAATAGATTACATTAAATGACTGATCAAACGACTTGTTGTTTGAACATCTATTAGTTGGACAAATGACTAAAAGTCATTTATACATATGTACAGACCTAACAGTTGTTTGAACGACAGTTGGTCAAACGGATCCGCCAAGCGGATCGAGGAAACCGGCTGTTATCATTCGCTCGACAGCGCATACACACGTCCAACTTGTCGTTAAAACAACAAGTCGGATGACAAGTTGTTCGAAAAAGTGGGACATGTGTACATACCTTTAGTCTTGGTAAGAATCCAAAGACATAACAACAGAAGTTGTTTAGGTGATAACTTTAATGACTAACTGTACAAGAGTTCTTTGAAAGCTTTTGAAACTTTAAGATTCTTCTTCAGGCATGATACAGACCTGGATCAGAACTGTATGGTTCTGATCCAGGTCTGCATCATGCCTGAATAAGAAACTTTAAGTTTCGAAAGTTTGCAAAGAACTCTGGTACAGTAAGTCATTAAAGGTATCACCTAAACAACTTCTGTTGTTATGTCTTTGGATTCCATGGCTCATGTGACCTTTGCAGAGATCTGGTCCTGCAAATAATGTCACATTTGTTTAAGTATTTATTATATACAGATTTAAATGCCCAGACAGTAGCCTTGGGCAAAACAAATAAAAACCTTGATTTTGCATTTGTGATTAAACTTAACATGTGTTTATTTTCTGTTTTATAAAGTGGCCTATAGTGAGAAGAATGCAGTGTTTGCTATGGTAAAATGATTCTGCCTTTCTGACTGTTGTGCTGGACCTTTTTCTAAACAAATGACCCGCAATGCGTATGCAGATGCTGCATGTTTGTTACAAGTGTTTGACAGACACTGCTGAAGTTAAATGACAGCTGACAACTGAGACATCTGTTTTATCATCTGGTTCATCAAAAGGAAAAAAAAATGACAGCTTCTGTATATCTCTTTCTTTAAGTTTCCTTCACAGAGGCAATAGTATGCAGTTTGGGCATGAAGGGGTATGTAGAAGTGGATAACTGGGAATGTCTTGTTAAGTTACCTATATTATCTAATCTTCTGCACTCATTAGATTATTTATTTTTTGCAAATTGGATAAATAACAGTTGCATGAACAGTATTTTAGCACACCTTTCACATTTCACATGAATCAACATCAAATGCTGTCATTGTCACTTTTATGCCATGAAGAAAGTGTGCCTAATTCATTTAAGTATCTGTGTTTGAGACAAGAAGAGACAGAGCGCACTCAGGGGAACAGTACAGCAGTAGATTGGGTGAATTCAGAATAATCTCACCTCTAGAAGTTGCTGGCGAGCCTGTACAGGAGTAGCCAGCGTGTAGGCTTTAATCCTTCTAGCCAGTTTTGCCTGATGAAAGGAGGACTTGGTCTCCTGAAACGCGTTGCAATATATTTTAATAAATCTTAACACTATACGGCAGCCGCCGTTTCTTCTTTCCTACAAGCATTGCTGCATTACAATTAGACCCCCACTCCAACTGCCCGTGAACTGCCTGTGCAAGACTCATGGAGCAGCGTGGAGCTTTGCGTTTAGATCCCTCAATCCTGGAGCTGATGCTTTGAAATCCACCACAATCTGTTTGTGCAACCGCATATAGCGGACTCGCACACAGACAGGGTGTACAACTTCAGAGCCGCTCGTTGCCTGCCAACAACCATCCGAGTGAAGGAGGAATCCAGCTACCTTTGTGCCTGATCCCTGGCTAGAGGGATAATAGCCTACACGCTGGCTACTCCTGTACAGACTCGCCAGCAACTTCTAGAGGTGAGATTATTCTGAATTCACCCAATCTACTGCTGTACTGTTCCCCTGAGTGCGCTCTGTCTCTTCTTGTCTCAAACACAGATACTTTTGCCACCGAGGTGGATACCAAGAGCAGCACCTTTATCCTTCCCCTCTTCTACCCTGCCACACTGATCGCTCCTTCTGTTTGCCGGAAGTAAACCGCCTGCTTCTTTTCCAAATAATTCATTTAAGTTGCCTACTTCTTAGGAAAATGGTCACCCTGGGGTTCACGTACTAAGCATGGAGAACACTGGAGTAAATAAGTGATCCAAAAAAAGGCATTAAGCTGTAAAGCTGCAAATGTTTGCCATGCCTACAGTCTCATCAAGTCATTGTTGATGATGACATGTTAGTGAATTGGCAGTAGTGTGAGTGCAGTAATGGGTCCACAGAAAAATGTACAGCTAAGTACACACATGCAATAAATGTCGCCCATCGCGATCAGGAAACAATCCCTCTGGTGACAATTCAGGGAACAATGCTGTACAGACACATTCCTAGCCTTGAGACTAGCGATTTGTCCACAATTGGTGGACAACGGAGTGGCATTCATCACTCAGTGGGAGTCGTTCATGGAGAAAATAGCATTGTGACTGTTCGTCCTTGGGTACTGGGGGTCGCTAAGGATTTGACAGAATGGATGCTAAATGACCCCATACCCAAGCAGGATTGTCAGTTATGATGCACTGCAGAATGGAGTTGATGCACTAAGTTCAGTAATATCATGGTTCGCAGATAGCGTACAGCAATATTAACTTTACTACCGGCAGCAGTGTTCAGTGACTATTAGCGTGACATGCGGTACTTGAGTAGCGTAAACCTTGCTAAGGTAATGTGCATTACTAACGGTAACACTTATTAATAAGGCACATTATTATAGCAACACTCATGCTACTCGAGTGTCGTGGGTCGTGCTCAGGGCCGGCCCGCTCATGAGGCGGGGTGAAACTTTTGCCTTAGGCGGCACTCCACTGACGTCACTTCCTGCAACGCCGCCCACTGTATTGTAAGTGGACGGCGTTGCAGGAAGTGACATCAGTGGAGCGCACGCTGGATCGAGGAAGAGGTGAGTCCTCCCCGCCCGTGCCTCTTACGAGTAGCGGCTGCTTCTGATCTATTTAAGGCTGCAGGGGAGCGCAGATCGGGGGACCCAGGTTAGGCCCAATACCGCTAGGCCCAATACCCCCGTCCTGCCCGCTACCCCTCCAGGGGGGAGGGGCGGCAGCAATAATTTTTTCAAAATTTGCCTCAGGCGGCTAAAAGTCTAGGGCCGGCCATGGTCGTGCTAATAGCATAACTTGCAGTACACACTGCTGGCTGTTTGCACATAGCAATATTATCACAGTTTACTGCATCAACCCCATCGTGTGCAAACTGCAGTGTACCATAAACGTCTGTAGACTTTCATGGTATTGTTCACAGTACAGAGCGTGTTCCTGTGTGTTGCCAGTAGTGTTGGGCGAACACCTGGATGTTCGGGTTCGGGAAAGTTCGCCGAACATGGCCGCAATGTTCGGCATGTTCGGGCCGAACCCCGAACTCCCCGAACATCCCGCTTTTAGGGGCCCTATGGGGTCGCAGGCATAAGGGGGGAGCATGCCCCGATCGCGGGGGGGGGGTCGGAAATTCCCCCAACCCCCTCCGCTAGCGCTCCCCCCTCTGCCCGCTTCCCCATACAAAAGTTTCAAGAAGTACCTGTGTCCGGTGGTAGTGGGTGGCTGGCAGTGGGCGGCACTATGAAGTGACTGACTGAGGAGGAGGAGTCCGGAGAGTGACGCGTTGAGGGAGGCCGGGCAGTGGGCGGATCAGCAGTAGTACGGTACTACTGCTGAACCGCCCGCTGCCCGGCCTCCCTCAACGCGTCACTCTCCGGACTCCTCCTCCTCAGTCAGTCACTTCATAGTGCCGCCCACTGCCAGCCACCCACTACCACCGGACACAGGTACTTCTTGAAACTTTTGTATGGGGAAGCGGGCAGAGGGGGGAGCGCTAGCGGAGGGGGTGGGGGGAATTTCCGACCCCCCCCCCGCGATCGGGTGATGCTCCCCCCTTATGCCTGCGACCCCATAGGGGGGCAGTATTCGGCCGAACAGGGCCCTGTTCGGCCCTGTTCAGCGGCCATTAGAAGTTCGGGGCGAACCCGAACTTAAAAGGCCGAACACCATCAGGTGTTCGGCCGAACTCGAACATCACCCGAACAGGGTGATGTTCTGCAGAACCCGAACAGTGGCGAACACTGTTCGCCCAACACTAGTTGCCAGGTCACAGATGGATGGACACGAGTTCTCATTGGTAGTAATACTCTATGTCTGCATTATTAAGCAACTTGCCACATGTGCAGTGTATGTTGTGTGTCTGAAAAACTGGGCACAATAGTGCATTCATGCACACCTTAGTGTGAACAGGCCCCTAACAGGCCCTAAACAACACTTAGGTGATATTCAGTGCTCTGCTGCAACCTTGGTTTTTGTAGTGCTTTCCAACTGCTTTTATTAATCTAAATCTCAGTGTAAAGTTCTAATACTTTTTTCCTCCTTCCTTTCAATCTTAACACATATAAAATCCACAGCACACTTGAAAAGTAAAAGGTTATTTCTGACCACAGTTCAGGGTTTTATTTAGAAAGAAAAATGCATTTCAGGTAAAATACCATATGGAATTCATTCTGTATATGTGAGTGACACCGACCTTGCAAAGTCTCTCCAATACTCAGAATTTATCCCTCCTGGCGGTTAATTTTTTTTGCCAAAATGGCAAAAATCCTTTTTTTTTTAAAAAAATTTTTTGTGTTTCATGTAAAGCTACCAGAGTGGTAGCTACATGAAACACCACTAGAGGGCGCATGTGTCCCTCTAGTGCGATCGTCGCCGGCATCAATAGCAAACAGGGGAACGCGTATATAACGCGCTCCCCTGTTTGGCTTCTCCTGTCGCCATGGCGACGATCGGAATGACGTCATGGACGTCAGCCGACGTCCTGACGTCAGACACCTCCGATCCAGCCCATAGCGCTGCCCGGAACTCATTGGTCCGGGCAGCGCAGGGCTCTGGCGGGGGGGGGGCCCTCTTGCGCCGCTGCGTACGGGCGATCGCCGCAGAGCGGCGGCGATCAAGCTGTACGCGCGGCTAGCAAAGTGCTAGCTGCGCGTACAGCATTTTAAATGGAGCAAATCGCTCCATCAGGGGCTGAGATATCTTCCTGCGCGGCATAGCCCGAGCTCAGCTCGGGCTTACCGCCAGGAAGGTTATTTTGTTCATTCTGTTGTGTGTTACAGCGATTCCAACCTTTATTCAGCTCTTTCATTAATCCAAGTGCCTGTATAGACCTCTGAATTGAACCAGTTGTAATTTTTTGTATTCATTTTGGGCTACGATTTTTCGCTGCAACCTCCTTTTGATATGGATGTACAGTATTATATACCCTTGTCAGGAATTTATTCCAATTAGCCTTTATTTTTATTTATTTTTTTACTTAAATGCCAGTCATCTTTCAGAAATTGAAGTTAAAGAATGTGTTTTATTTATTTCCCTACTACAGTCTCTCTCTTCTCATATCCCTCCTTTCCTTCCCTCCTTCCTCTTTTCCCTTCCCATGACTCCCTGCCCACACACATTGAGCCAATGAAATAAGTGGTAGGGGACTAGAGCCTAGTGATGAGTAAAATAGCCTAATTATGTTTATGTGACATTTTGCATAATTTGCAAAATAGCGATGACGGCCGTAATTGGAAATTCGTAATATTGTGAAATGACACAACATTTTGGAATTTCATGTTTAACTCGGAAATTCGCCCATTCTCGAAATTGTGGTCCAGTCCAGAGCCTCCTGGTACATTTAAAGTGAGAGCACTTGCAGGGACCTTTGCATTATCAGATATTGCAAGGCCCAAAACCAAGTGTCTCAGCATGATCGCTAAGTGCACCTTGAAAAACAGCACCTGCCTTAGAAGTGGCTGCAGGTAAAGCCTCCTGATACATTTAAAGTGACAGCACATGCAGGAACCTCTGCATTATCATATATTGCAAGACCCATAACCAAGTGTCTTAGCATGACCGCTAAGTGCACCTTGATAAAGAGCACCTGTCTTAAGGTGCGTACACATGCACTACTGTAACAGCGGATCGTTCCGAAACAGTCTTATCAGTCTGCCGACAGACTGTAAACATGCTCTACTGTCGGCAGAATGCCCGCCCAGCGGAAGGGTTTGACAGACCCATTGTTCATTACAGTAGTGCGTGTGTGCGCACCTTTAGAAGTGGCTGCAGGTAGAGCCTCCGGATACATATAATGTGACAGCACATGCAGGGGCCTTTGCATTATCAGTAATTGCAATCAGTGAGTGACTTTCCTGAGTTTAGTAATTACTTAAAGTTGCATAGCTACTAAAATGTTTACTTAAATGTTAAAATGTTTGTTTTGATAGAAAATACACAATTACAGAATTTTGTGTTGAAAACGCAAATTTCCCGCAAAACGCAAAATTACGGTTTGTATGATAATTACAAAATTACTAATTTACGTTGTAGTGGCAAAATTTGTGTTCGCAATTACGGAAATTTGAAATTGTGCAAATTTCGGCTCAAGTTTTAGAATCAACACTATTAGAGTCCTGGATGCAATAGTTACAGATTCACTGACATTGTTATGAGTATATCACTGTATACTGTATTACTTTTTGTTCTTTAAACCCTCATTGTGGGCAGCGCACCCACACACTCATTGCACTGCCACCGTTATTGTGTGTTCCATGTATTTGCTGATCCCTCTTTTTGGGGAAATAGTGGATAAGGGAGGGCTGGAGAACTCTCATTTTGGCTAGCTAATATTTTCTGTTTATGCGTGAGTGTGTTATTTAGAAAGGAATTTTATGTGTTGTTAAATGGAATGTACATAGTTTTAGCATGATTTTTATTCATTCCCTCTGTCCACACTAAATTAAATTAAATAAATTAATATATAGTTTTTAAACATTACAAATTAAAAAAAAAATCATTTTTGTTTAACAGGTAAGTTAACAGCAAATAATATTACTTTGGTTTTGTAGTGTTAGAAGCTTTCCCTGCAATGGTACTGTTTACAAACTTGGTGAGGGTTATTAGGCCCTTTTGTTATCTTTGGAGCTATTATAGAGTTAAGGGCCTTCCCACCGGAGGGCATTTTTCGGGTCGTTTTCATTTGTTAAAAGATGCCTTCATTGACTTGCATTAAAATTGCTGTAAAATCTTGCAAAACTGCTGCGATCACAAACAAAATCACAATTGTGGCAATTTTAATTGTTTCTTGTTCTTAAAGAGACTCTGTAACAAATTGTTTATCTTTATTTCTTCTATGCTATAAGTTCCTATGCCTTTTCTAATGTGGTCTGGCTTACTGCAGCTTTTCCTAATTGCACAGTAGCTGTGTTATCTCTGTTATATGATCTAATCTTCTCTCTATAGTCGGCACAGTCAGGCTGAGGCAGTCAGACTGGAATGTGCAGGGCTGCTTGTGATTAGCTAGAAGCTGTACACACCCCCTGCAGGCTCTGTGTGACTAACACACTCTGCTTAGCTGAGCCTATTAGAAGCTGGTTAGTTTGTTTGTAAACACTGCCTAAAACTGGCAATTACAAGCCAGGTTTGCAGCAGAGAATGGCAGAAACAGCACAGAGGGGACCAGGAGCACATAATGAATAGAATGGTATGCTTTTTATTGTAAGAATTTCAGAGTACAGATTCTCTTTAATGCAAGACAATGCAAGCTTTTTAAAAAAAAAAAAATGACCCAAAAAATGCTGTCCAGTGTGTCTCCAGCCTAATACACATTAGTAAAACACTACTGTTTTGAACTGAAAAAGCTCAGCAAGTATAACCCCAAGCAAATATCACCTTTTCATATGTGATATTTAATATTTGTTTCTGATAAGAAAAAAAAATCTTAAAATTTACACTAGTACTAAACCAAAATAATAAATCAAACAAAAATATATTTTCGCTTTCTGTTCATAGAGCTCCTTTCTAGATCATAAGTTGCAAATTCCCAGCTGAGGTGCTAGCTATTAAAATCAATGCTATGCTTTCATGTTTCCTCTGCAGTTGATGGTCTATGGCAGGAGTGGAGCTCTTGGAGTCAGTGCTCGGTGACATGTTCCAATGGCACGCAGAAAAGACAAAGAGAATGCTCGCCTGCATCCCATGGTGGCTCAGACTGTAAAGGACCTTACAGCGAAACAAGGGAATGTCATAATCAGGAATGCACAGGTAAACATCTGGACATCTTTTAATTCATCATACAACTCTAGAGACTGCTAAAAAAGCCAATATGTTTTCTCATCTAGGTTTTATACACAAAAAGAGTACAACATTTGCAGGAATAGATGAAAGTAAATAGTTTTCCTCACTTCTGGTTATTGTGTATTAATAGCTACACTAGGTATGCGGAGAAGGTCGTCGATCGAGTACACTGGGAATTTATCAAGGAAGTACTTCTAAAATTTGGTTTTACAGGTCCCTATTTAACAGCTGTGATGGCCCTTTACCATGCTCCCTCAGCCATAGTCAATGTAGCAGGGTTCTACTCCAAAGAATTTCACATTTCCAATGGCACGCGCCAAGGCTGCCCCTTATCACCACTCATTTTTGTACTTACTATAGAGACTCTAGCTGAAGCGATAAGAGCAAACAGCAAGATTCAAGGGTTAGATATTCATGGACAAACACATAAGATCGGTCTTTTTGCTGACAATGTTATAATCTCAGTGACAGACCCTATTAAATCTCTAGAACATATAATAGCTACCGTGAATGAATACTCAGCAATCTCATACTACAAAATTAATGAAGGAAAGTCTCTAATGTTAGGGATCAATATCTCTACCTCAATGAAAAAACAAATATCTGACAAATTTCCCTTTCACTGGGCCAAGAAATACATTCCCTATCTTGGTATAAAACTTCCTTCCTCTACTAACAAATTATATGAAATCAATTACCTCCCACTCCTCTCAGCAATACCCAAAGAGCTAGAAACAATCTCCAAGATTGAACTCTCCTGGTTTGGAAAGATTGCCGCTTTTCAAATGAAAACTCTACCCAAACTACTGTACCTTTTCCAAACAGTTCACATCCCAGTACCCAATAGCTTCTTCCTCAAACTACACAAAATTATTGCAAGTTTCTTATGGAGTAAGAAGAAACACAGGCTAACATATAACAACCTAACAGTACCGAAACAAGCAGGAGGAGTAGGGGTTCCCTGCTTAAAAACATACTTTTATGCATGCCTCCCAGACGCTTCTAAAGACTGGTGGAAAACGTCTTCTCCTAAAAAATGGGTTCACATAGAAAATTCCACATCTCCCTCTAGTCTTCTGCACCTCCTATCGCTTCAGCTTCTAGGGTTTAAAACAGCAAAATCAAACTACCCCCCAGTTTTGGCCTCCTTTATAGCTTGGTCTCAATTCACAAAAATTACCAAAATCAATTCAGATACTGTTTTGCTCAAATTGCCTATAGAAACGCTATCTTCACTAATCCCTGACCTCGATCTAAAAGAATGGAAAGAAGCAGGCTTATCTCATATAACAGATCTGTTTATCCCTAACACTTCTAAAATTATATCCTTTCCAGATCTAACAGAGAAATATTCAATCCCACCCAAAGATATCTTTAAATACATACGCATTAAATATATCCTCATGGAACACAGTCTCCCTCTACCGACTACTTCTAAAAAAGTGGTAGACTTTCTCTCCTCTCCAGTTGACATCAGAGGTGGTATTTCCCTGTGATACAAAGAACTGTTGAAAAATGGATATACAAAGTTGAAAAAATACATACAATCTTGGACAGACGATCTCAAGTACCCAATTGACTACTCAGATATAGTCACCTCCACCAAAAATATCCAACTCTTCTCTTCCTGTATCAATCATAGGGAAAGTTTCCACAAAATTATGTTGAAATGGTATTCTACCCCTAGAAAGATCACCAATTTCTCACCCACAAATTCCCAACTTTGCTGGCGTAGCTGTACAGGAATTGGCTCCTTATTCCACCTCCTCTGGTAATGCCCCCTAATACAACCATTCTGGAAAGAAATCGCAAAATTACTAGGTGAAGTTATGCAATCACATGTGGAGATAACTCCACAACTAGCACTCCTCCACATAGGAATAACGTCCTTCCCTATTAGATACCGTCTTTTGATATCTCAGGTGCTCTGCACTGCCAGAAGCCTTATCACAGCGAACTGGAAGACTGCAGAAATCCCTACTCTTTTACAGCTGAAACGACAGGTAGACTTCAATGTACAAATGGAAAGATCTATCAGATGCCACAGTCATGAGATTGATCCTCCCTACCTCTTACATATTGATTGGCCAAAAATCCATACCTAGCCTCCAAATTTGGGTCAGCTTATCCTACATCTCCCTCTATCCTGCTGCACTATCCACCAGCCATTGTAGATTATTATTCAACACATGGATCGGATGTTACAAGCTTGCCCTTTGCCAGTGTTGAAATGCTTGTTACCTTTTTATGTTTTTAAACATTAATACGAATTTATTGATTGAAAAAAAAATAGCTACACTAGGTACAATGAAGCCATCAAGTTCTAATCTTTGAAAGATATTTGAGGATAGTCCAGATATGTGCAAAGCTTTGAAAGAAGTAAAAAAGGTGGTCACTGTGGTGTGGGGATACTACGGTCACCTGTATGACAAGGAGAGACCGGGAGCAATGTTAAATTAATTATTCAGCACAATTAAAAGGACAATGCATTTCACGGGTCTTAGCCCGCTTCTTTAGGTCAATACAAGTACCTTTAAAATATGGTCACAACCATGGACACCAGAAATTCTTGTAGTCCATGCGTGTGACCATATTTTAAAGGCACTTGTATTGACCTGAAGAAGCGGACTAAGACCCATGCAACGTGCTGTCCTTTTAACTACCTAACGACCGCGTCACGCCAATGGGCGTGACCACGGCGGAAGTCCCAGGACCGCCTAACACCAATTGGCATCAAGTCCTGGGGCCGGCTACTGCAGGGGATCGCGTGCAGGCTGCGTGTGCATCTCCTTCTTGGGGGGCGGAGTTCTGCCCCGCCTTCAGTCTCTGAGTGGCGATTGTCGCTCAGTAGACTGTTAGACGGCAAAACTGCCGTCTTTTCAGTTAGTACAGCACTGCGATCAGAAGCAGCACTGTACTGGGGACAGCCGTGTGACATGGCTGGCCCCCTGGGGCACTAGAGAGCGATCGGCTCTCATAGGCAAAAGCCTATGACAGCCGACCGCCATGATTTGCTGGGGGGAGGGGTTTGGGTAAATAAATGGTAAACAAATTACAAAACTGAAGAGATAAACATTTATTTAAAAAAATAAGCACTGGGGGGTGATCAGACCCCATCAACAGAGAGCTCCGAGGTGGAGGAAAAGGGGGGGGGATCACTAGTGTGCTGTGTTGTGTGGCCCTGCAGCTTGGCCTTAAAGCTGCAGTGGCCTAATTAACAAAAAATGGCCTGGTCTTTAGGGGGGGTTTAGTACGGTGGTCCTCAAGTGGTTAATCATGCTGGATAAATAATTTATTTGTTTAACATTAACCATGTGGTTTGGGTTCTTCCATCTCGAGTGGTAAAGTTACTTCCCTCCATCTTATTATTATTTTTAGTTTCATCACATTACCTAACTTTGGGCACCCCCACCCCCAGTACTTTGAAATATTTGTTCTATTTAATGATTATTGTAATCAGCTAATTATTATTTTGCAATTTCACATACACTTTTGCAATTACCCCATATGTAATTACGATTTGTAAATGAATTTGATTGCGTGTAATCCAGTCATAATTTAATGTAATTTTCACACAATATTACGCAATGCAATGAAAACACCCTAGTGTGAAAGGGGCCTTAAGGACAACTCTCACAAGAGGGCTATGGAGGCTGACATATTTATTTCCTCTGCATATAATCTTTAGCCATACACCCTGAGCAAGCATCCAGCAGATCAGGTGTTTCTGACATTATTGTGACAAGATTAGCTACATGCCTGTTTCTGGTGTTATTTCAAAACTACTGCAACCAAATCCATCAGCAGGGCTGCCAGGCAACTGGTATTGTTTAAAAGGAAGTAAATATGGCAGCCTTCTTACTACATTTGTCATTTAAGCTGGGCTTATGGTATAAGATGAATGCTTGATTAAGTACATGATCAATATCTTCTTGAAATCAACTGGATGCTTGGATTACCTATATGAACCACTCAATATCAATCTGATTTCAGTAGAAATATAATTGAATATTCATTGGAACACTCACCTCAGGCTTTGCACCACTCAGTGCAGAACAATCCTGCAGCTGTCGACTGCAAGCTGCTAAGGCCCATTCTCCCCCAAGCAAATAATACATAATCTCAAACTGAGTGTAAAGGAACTAAAGAGTAAGGAACAGAAGGCAATCATATCTTTGTTGGATGCAAATACAATAGCATTTTCTTGTCACCAAGCAGATTTTGGACACTTTGAAAATGTTGTGTATGAAAGTAATACTAAAGAGACCCTTCCTGTAAAAACATTGAAATATTGCCCCTCATTTAAACCAAAGAGTTAAACATATCATTACCCAAATTCTGATAACTGAAGTGATCAAAGAACATAAACATTTTTGCACTGCACCAACTATATTCATGAAGGAAAATATGGAATGGAACCCCTAGATCTTATGTAGATTTCCATAAAGCAAACTCAATCCCCATCACGTATATCTACCCTCTTCCTTAACAAAGTTACATAGTTAGTTTGGTTGAAAAAAGACATTCGTCCATCAAGTCCAACCAGAAAAAAATATAATAATAAATAAAACAAAAAATAATAAAACACCATCCTGAACCTGCACATATCCCAGTTGATCCAGGGGAAGGCAAAAAACCTTACAAGGTATGGGTCAATTAGCCTTAAAAGGGAAAAATGATTTCCCCACTCCATATGGCAGTCAGATAAATCCCTGGATCAACTCTGCCATGAATTACCTAAAAATTATAGCCGTGGATGCCCTTCAATGCATGGAAAGCATCCAAACCCTCTTTAAATGCAGATATAGAGTTTGCCATAAGTACTTCCTGAGGTAAGATAATCCAGATTTTAACCACTCTCACTGTGAAGGACCCCTTTCTAAATAGATGGCAAAAACATTTTCCTCCACATGCAAAGGATCAATTCAAATTGATTACTTCCTCAAATCAAAGGTAACCCTTCTACCCCCTCTTCCTTTATGTTGGATTCAATGTTATTGCAAATGTAACATCTAGTCCATTAAACATATTGTATAGTGTAAGCCTGACTTTAATGCAAGCCTGTGACATGAAAATAAAATAAACATAGATACCTAGGTAGAGGGAAGCCTCTGGATGCTCTAGAGACTTCCCATACCCTCCTTGACCCTGCTGGACAGGACCATCGTCTTGTTAATGGACATGCTCCCCTCCAGGTATGAGTGCAACGATACTGCACATGTGCATGTACAGTCTGCACCTGTACAGTAGCAGGCAGCTTCTTGTGCATGGATGAAAAAGCCAGGTATAAGGCACTTTGTGCTACTATGCAGGAGAGGATCATACTCTCACATGTTCAGTATGCCCACATACATACACAGAGTGGAGCGCAGCCGCAAGAACATGTTCAGAGGGCCCCTGGGTAGCAACAGTGGGATTATAGATGGATCAGAATGCCTCTAGACTATATATAGTGGCATCCCTATGTCTAAAAAAAATGTCTTGCCCCAATTCAGGTTCACTTAAACCTGGAATGTGTCGATTGTTCAAAATATTAATTGGGATATTGGGAGTTGGGACATATTATTTCCCAAGTCTAAACCTGAGCAAAATTGCAGCTATATTGAATTGTAGAATTTCCTTAACTATTACTAAAGTCAGGGCCTTAACTTAGGTATGTTGGAGACTTATTTCCCATTCTACACAGCACACCAGACCTTTGAAATAGCATCTAAAAGGGGCTAACGTAAAGACTGATTAACCAAAATTGAAGAGGGCAAAGAACAGCAAAAAACATTTGAGTTCCTGAAGCAATGTAACTCTCCCGTTCTGGCATTAGCGACTCCAGATATCAACCTTTCAAGATCAAGATTTCAAGAACATTGCTGTAAGCCACTAAGAACTGAATGTCATTCATCCACAGGAGCAGACTAGTAAAGAAAAAGTTATAGTTTTCACAAGTGGAAGTTTGCTGAACTCAGAAAATAATTCAAGTAATTACATTTCTTTACAGCTGAAACTTCTTGCAGTGTTTTAAGCAGTTGTGAAGTTTGCTGAATACTTGGTATGAGTCTCTTTTGCTGTTTTCATGGACAGTCATGCACTGGCCTACATTCAGTCTGCTAAATTTGGAGCCATGGAACTAAGATGGATGGCTTAATCGGTGAAAACAAATCTTACCATCAAGCACTGTACATTCCAGGACTGGAAAAAATAATAACTGATCTTATGCTTTACCTCACTTTCCATAAAAGCAATCAGTAAGGAAAATAGATGAAGAGCTGAAAGAGATAGAACTGCACACTCTGTTGAATTTAACTGTCTGAGATATTTTTTTTCCTTTATACTAAAAATAAAGTGAGCACCCAAAGTTACTGGACTCTATTGCAAGTATGCTTTTATAACATTTCTAACTCTTGGGTTAGAGCTTCAGAAGAAAAAAAAAAGCTATGATTGGCAACTTAATTTACAACTAAGCCATTCACTGGCCAGTGCAAAGTCAAAACGAGGTACAAGCATTCATAAAATATATTAATAGAATCAAGCTACCACAATAAAACAAGCTTGCTGTTTGCGTAAATGATGCTTCTCAATCTTAAGACTATAATAGTTCACCAGTGTAAACCATCTACGCAGCTTGTGTACAATATTGCAAAGCAATTTAACTGTATTTCAAATGGAAACAAATAATTCACATTAAAGTGACCCTCTAGTGGTAAGATTTGGGTGATTTCTAATTTAGGTCCTTTTTAAAAAAAACATCAGCCACCTCATAATGGTCCTCTCTTCTCTAAGTCTAATACAGCTATGAAGCTATTATGAGGACAATATATCAGACATTTATGACAGACATGAAAGCATGTGAATGAACAGTTTTCATCTGCAACAAATTACTTTGAAATATTGTACACAGGCTGCTCAGATGGTTTACACTGGTGAACAATTAAAGTCTTGAGATTGAGTACCATCATTTACACAAAAAGCCAAGTTTCTGGTAGTGTCATAGTTCTGTTTATAAAATTATGAGGGATGCAAGCTCTTTTTCAGGGGCATAACACGGATAATGAGTTATGTTTCTAGCATTACAAACAATTTAGAAGCAGGAAACATAAAATCTGGAACATACTAAAATAATTCTTGCATATATGTGACTGTGTCATTTTACTTAAATTTGAACTATGTGTGACCTAGCAGACAATAAATAATTATAGCATGGTTATCTTTCCTTCTTAGGTTTGCAAGACTTATTGAAAGTCAGCTAGGTTAGACTGCAGAGCTTTATTTTTGCTAATAATTAGCAAAATCCCAAGAACCATTTTCCCCTTTAGCCATAAGTAGCTGCAAGCTTTGTTGTTCAAATTAGTATATTCATTTTTTTAGTGCTGTAGTCCCTTGTCAAAGGTCATAACACATATCACAGTAAATTGAGTCATGAATTATTTTACATAGTTTAATGTTGTTTTTACGATGACATTACATGTATTAAAAATGTTATTGTACAGTAACAACTAATGTGGAACATGTACGCCACAGTTATTTAGATTCACAGCCTAACTCAATCTGGCACTTTCGTAAGTCATACTTTACATTAACTGCAGGGTTAAGTTTTCCATACACATGAGAAGGCAGTCAGCCTATGTAATTGGCTGGTTGAGGATTCTAATAAACTCATGTCATTGGATGCAATTGATAAATGCGGTGAAAACATTGATTTTGTAGGTCTGAAATTGTGCCCCACTAACTATTGCTCCCCCAACTCTGATTAGGGGACAAGCAAGTTCTTTTTTAAACAGACATCAGGCAGGGGCAATATGTGCACAGTATGAATTAAGACAAAAATCAAATCTTATTAATTTACTTAAAGTGAATGTCCAGTGTGCATATCACATATTTACTGGGTCCTCTTCCACTATAAAGTTATAATTACATGCTGTATCTTGTTCTTGTAAGTCTTGTAAATCACCCCCTAGGCTCCACTAGGCTCCACATTTGCTGCCCCCCCCCCCCCACTGAAAAACAAATGGCCAAATTAAATGTGTGGATTTTAATTATGGTAGCATGAATTATTTTAAAACTGTAATGGTTGAAAACTGAAAAATAATGAATTTTTTACATTTTTTTTTCTTATTATTCCCATTATAATGCATTTACAATAAAATAATTCTTAGCATAATTTACCACACAAAGAAAGCCTAATTGGTGGTGGAAAAAACAAGGTATAGGTCATTTTGCTGTGATAAGTAGTGATAAAGTTATTGGGGAATGAAAGGGCTGACAGGTGAAAATTCTTCTCGTTCATAAGATGAAAAATACCCGCGGGCTGAAATACTTAAACTAAAAATAAAAGGGCTTACAGAATATTAATGTAGATTTTTTAGCATCATAAGCATCACTGGAGAGTTACTTCAGCCTAGATTAAAAATTGTTAGTAAGGAAGTAACGTAATAATTGCAATATTCAATTATGTTCCATTCACAGCTAATGGTCAGTGGAATCAGTGGGGTCCATGGAGTGGTTGTTCTAAGTCATGTGATGTTGGCTGGGAGAAAAGAATTCGAAGTTGCCAAGGAATTTCTGTTACTGGTCAGCAGTGTGAAGGATATGGAGAAGATATCAGAAGGTGTAGCGAGCAAAGATGTCCTGGTGAGTGACATGAAAACTGCAGCAGTTAATGCAAAATAATATTTTATCAAAACTGAACTTGTCGAAGTAAAAATAATGGCGTTGTCACATTTTATATGAGTTTTTAAGGGGCAACAAATAATTTTCTTGCTTTACTATTTAATATGAACACAGTCAATCGGCACACCAATTCAGAGGCAACGCACTTTAATGTGCAGTATTCCACATCATACAGAACTGTATGGTGTGGAATACTGCACATTAAAGTGTGTTGCATCTGAATTGGTGTGCTGATGGACTGTGTTTATATCTAGTACTACAGTGACATTGCCTGTGTCACACAATCAAGCACCCAACCTTTGCTGGTGTGTCTGCTTAATTTCTTTACTTGGATTGCTTTACTATTTAGTGATGTTCTGATCTAGAACAAGTATCTATCTAGTAGCAGTCGGTGAGGTTCCAGATACTTGGATACTGTCTATTTATTACCGATTGGTGGCTCATTGTGCAGTGAAAGCTTTAATAGTGATTATATATATTGTATATTGTCATGAAACTCAGCCTGGTGCATTCAATTATTAAAACCGCGGTATGGTTGTGATGAACTAGCATAAATTGGCATAGTTTTGTGATGAACTGGCAGAGATTAAGGAGAAAAAAACACTCCACGGGAGGAGCTTTTCTGTGTATCTTTAGTCACACAAACAGAATAGTTTTGCTTCTTGTGTGGTCAAGCTGAATCCAAAAGTTTAGTATTTGTAGAAATAGTTCTTATTGTTTCCTGAAAATTCTGTATGATCTGCCTGACCTGGTTTCCATCTTCTGCACCTACTGTTTAAGAAGAAACGTAGATATTGAAACATCAGGGTTATCGCTTATTTAAGCTATTTACTTCATGATTTATTGTGTGTCTGTTAAATTGTTGCTATAACTGAATCATGCAGAGAGCTTAGTAAACCGTTATGGAGAATTTGAGAGTGCTCAGGTCACTCCTAGTTTCAGTTCAATTAAATTGTGCTGAGTTTTGCTGAAATCATGAAATGCTGAATTTTAATGATAGTAGGAAATGTAGATTGTAATAAATGTGTACCATTTACCAGTATGAGTAAAATAATAAATATATATGTATACATATTGGAAAATACTGCAATACTTGGTATGGTGACATACTGCATATCTGTAAAATATTATTTTTTTTAGGTGATCTCTCTGTGGCCTCTCTGTCCTCAGACGGATATTGCAAAATAGAAAAAAACAATATTTATTCAGAAACTGTATTTAACATATTCTGTCTGAGGTACATCTCCAGACCTCTACAAGACTCTGTCACACTCCAATCATATAGAATTATTTTTCCCATTGAATGCTGCTATCAATCACAAACCACTGATATCTGCCGAAATAGGATCTGCTCAGACAGTTAACTAGCTTATATTTTGAACATTTATCAGGGCTACTAGAAACCACCCAGACAGCCATAACAAGCATAAAAGACTTAGCCCATGGCCTTTTTCTTTTATTTAAGCATGGATTTCTCTCAGTCCCTCTAGCCGTACAGCTCACAGTTGGAGGTCTATTACGCAATTTATTATGAATGTGCTGGGAGATGGCCGTCCACTAACTTCATCAATAATATAAGATATGAAAATAAATGTGTTGATAAATGAAATATTAAATTGCCTATGACTATGTAGTAGTTAATGCATACTCAGTATGGTTAACATGCAGGAAGCATGCTCTAATGCATGAGGATATACTGTAAAGAACTAATTACCCTCTGTAGGGCCTTTTGCTCCCCTGACATGCATGCTCAGTATGCGTTCTACGTAGGTCACAAAGTATTATACATATTTTGCTTGTCTTAGAGGAAATACATTATGTAGCCTGGTCATTTATAGTCTGATCTGATCTGTTTTACTAGTATAAAAATATAGCTCATACAAAAGTATATTTAATCATATATAGCACAGAGATGAATTTTCTTATATTGTTGTCTTAATCATACATATAAGAACTGTAATGGGATATATGACTAAGGTGCCACAGTATACTTACAGCTGTGGTAACGTTTTATGATAATGTGATTAAAAACCTCCAACATGAACGCATTCACAACAAAAGGCACAACAAATTCAAAAATCTGCACTGCACGGACAAGTCTGGACACACCATTATTATATAAGCCATGCTGTAGGCTGAAGCTTTATCCATCATTGCGGTTCACAGGGTTGTAAATTGTTCTGCTTCTGGTTTAAAAACTATATCGCTTGTCAAGGGGATGTTTCAATAGTTTAACTGCATCTGGCTAATATTTTATACAAGTATAAAATCTACACAACATTATTTTTTGTCATGATATTCAGGTTTGTGATAGTTTCAGCAATGCCAACTAAGCCATAGCAGCAAAATTGCTGAAAAGGTGGGCTAGGGGTCTTAATCTACTAAATACCTATTCTTCTATAGAAAATTATATAGCAGAGTTTGCATCAGGTGTTAACATCTGATTGAAAACTTTAAATGATCACAGTGCTGTTAATGTCCAGCTACCAGCAGTTCGTCGTCATTTCACTAGCATTACAGAGTACCCCAAGGTCGCTTATGACACAATGAAATAGACACCTGTACAGTGCCAAGCACACAAATAACTAGACTGTGTTCCTTTTCGTATATTTTTGCCTGAAAAGTTTAAACATCAGGTATGCAAGTGACAGTTTCTCTCCAGTCAGGACCTAGTCAGACTATAGTGCAATCCTCACTGATAAGGAATTTGTCACAAAACTCTTTCCTGGCAGAAAATAGTTTCTGAGTGCAGGGTAGAGATAAAAAAATGTCATTAGTTCATACATTTAGGCTTCTCGGACACTGAAGACTGTATCAGTCATATGGGATAGTGCAACATTAGACATACTTCCTTGGGTTTCCTTTAACCACTTCTAGACCTAGATGTTTTGGCCCCTTATGTATCAGAAACTTTTTTTTTTGCCAAAATGAGAAGTGAGTCCTGTAATTGGCTCACAGTGATCATGAGGTCAGGAGCCAATGAAATTGTCTCCCATCTGAGATACAGAGCTACAGAATGTGACAGCAAAGCGAGTCAGCATTGTGATATTTGTGCAACAAAGGCGGTGCGTGCTAGCAAATACGGAAGTTGAAATCTATGTCATGGCAAAGATAAGCGGACATGAACAGGGCATAGATTTCAATTAGTCTGAAGTGCTTAAGATATGTGGGAAACTCCTGGAAGTGCTAACAGTTTTTAGGAAACTAGTTAAAAGGCAGTTTTAATGGTATTCTCCACTACACATGGTTCATTTGGCTTATTAAATCAGTGTTTTACAAAAGTGTGGAATTAGTACCCATGTTAGGTTGAGCACTGAAGACTAGCTTTCAGAACATCTTGGTGGAAAATATGCTTACTTTCCCTCCAGCTAAGAGCCACAGATAGCACAGATAGCAAGGCTTTGTGATTTTACATGGGCTCAATTTGATATTTGGATGAATTTCATTTCTTGAATAGATGATAGCAATATACTCATGTGAGACACGCATCGTACTTTTTACAAGTAGCATCTGGACCCAGCAAAGACTGTGATGATTGATGTTACATGAGTGGAAATACTTTGTGAGACATTATGTGTAAGTAGATGGCCAGGAATTTCTGTGCTCATCTCCTCAAAGGCAAAGAAGCACATATACAGTGGGTTGCAAAAGTATTCGGCCTCCTTGAAGTTTTCCACATTTTGTCATATTACTGCCACAAACATAAATCAATTTTATTGGAATTCCACATGAAAGACCAACACAAAGTGGTGTACACATGAGAAGTGGAACGAAAATCATACACGATTCCAAACATTTCTTACAAATAAACTGCAAAGTGGTGTGTGCATAATTATTCAGCCCCCTTTGATCTGAGTGCAGTCAGTTGCCTATAGACATTGCCTGATGAGTGCTAATGACTAAATAGAGTGCACCTGTGTGTAATCTAATGTCAGTACAAATACAGGTGCTCTGTGAGGGCCTCGGAGGTTGTCTAAGAGAATATTGGGAGCAACAACACTGTGAAGTCCAAAGAACACACAAGACAGGTCTGGGATAAAATTATTGAGAAATTTAAAGCAGGCTTAGGCTACAAAAAAATTTCCAAAGCCTTGAACATCCCACGGAGCACTGTTCAAGCGATCATTCAGAAATGGAAGGAGTATGGCACAACTGTAAACCTACCAAGACAAGGCCATCCACCTAAACTCACAGGCCGAACAAGGAGAGCGCTGATCAGAAATGCAGTCAAGAGGCCCATGGTGACTCTGGACGAGCTGCAGAGATCTACAGCTCAGGTGGGAGACTCTGTCCATAGGACAACTATTGGTCATGCACTGTACAAAGTTGGCCTTTATGGAAGAGTGGCAAGAAGAAAGGCATTGTTAACAGACAGCATAAGAAGTCCCATTTGCAGTTTGCCACAAGCCATGTGGGGGACACAGCAACCATGTGGAAGAAGGTGCTCTGGTCAGATGAAACCAAAATGGAACTTTTTGGCCAACATGCAAAACGCTATGTGTGGTGGAAAACTAACACTGCACATCACTCTGAACACACCATCCCCACTGTTAAATATGGTGGTGGCAGCATCATGCTCGGGGGGTGCATCTCTTCAGCAGGGACAGGGAAGCTGGTCAGAGTTGATGGGAAGATGGATGGAGCCAAATACAGGGCAAACTTGGAAGAAAACCTCTCGGAGATTGCAAAAGACTTTAGACTAGGGCGGAGGTTCACCTTCCAGCAGGACAATGACCCTGAATATAAGGCCAGGGCAACAATGGAATGGTTTAAAACAAAACATATCTATGTGTTAGAATGGCCCAGTCAAAGTCCAGATCTAAATCCAATCGAGAATCTGTGGCAAGATCTGAAAACTGCTGTTCACAAACGCTGTCCATCTAATCTGACTGAGCTGGAGCTGTTTTGCAAAGAAGAATGGGCAAGGATTTTAGTCTCTAGATGTGCAAAGCTGGTAGAGACATACCCTAAAAGACTGGCAGCTGTAATTGCAGCAAAAAGTAGTCCTACAAAATATTGACTCAGGGGCCAAATAATTACGCACACCCCACTTTGAAGTTATTTATGTGTAAAAAATGTTTGGAATGATGTATGATTTTCTATCCACTTCTCACATCTACACTACTTTGTATTGGTCTTTCACGTGGAATTCCAATAAAATTGATGCATGTTTGTGGCAGTAATGTGACAAAATGTGGAAAACTTCAAGGGGGCCGAATACTTTTGCAACCCACTGTATAATCAGTGCTTGTGCTTTCCGCTGCATCATTATGGCTATTGGCTAGCAATGTTGTTTTCAATGGCAGTTTCATTTTTCCCCCTCTGATGTTTGGAAAATTGATCAGAAGTGAAACAAACCCTATGCCTAATGTCTAACTTTAACCCCACACCCTTAAGATTAACCCAGTCTTTTTTTCCATAATTCAATTTTTATTGAAGAATTTTACAATATAACATAGTTTAACAGTTGAGTGAACTCATACAATCTCATACAATCAAATTTGACGAAAATTGGGGATATTTACCCCTGTATAAAGAGATAACTAGCTGCAAATAATTTCAATTGCAAGCATACCCCGAAATTATCATATGATGGGTAGAGGGAGAATTTTAATATATTGACTAAGACTGGGAGGAGGATATATATATGTGCTACTGTGAATGTAACTTCCGTCAACTTGTAATGTGTTAGATTTAACTAAGTGAAAGAAAGACCCCCCAGCGAGGCTCGAGGTGGCAAAAGTTCTAGGATTGAGGATTCGAAAGTTACAGGTGATGGTTAGTTTGGTTTGAGAGCAGTGCCACAGGGGCATTGGCCAACTACCTGTAGAAGTGCTTATGGAAGAAAAAGATTGACCCAAACTTTAATCCTAACCTTAACATCTGTCCCTTAGATTAACCTGTTATGATGCATAAGCCATCAATATAATTTCTTCCAGTTAACCCTTGTCTGATGCTTAAAAATATGCCATAAAACTTGTATCCTCCAACCCTGCTTGGATAACCTTAATTGTCACTTACTTATGTCCAGAGTGAATTCTTCTTTATTGCCAGAACATTTGGCTTTGTAACAGACCGAAATGAGCTCCTATAGACGAAAAATATGTTGGGTATTGTGAGGGCAGTGTGTAATAGTTGAACACCAGAATTTTCCATTCGTACCCTGAAATAAAGTTCAGCTATGTAGTAGACCAAAGCTAGCTGTATAACTTTTGTGCCAATGTATAAATCACCCAAATTATAATTAACCGTTTTCTATTTAGTAAACGCAGTCTAAATGTTCTGTACTAACATCATTAGGCCTCTTCTGGTGTATTCTGGGAGTGGGAATGGAGTATCAAGTTAATTACCATAATCTAATAATTTAAATCTAATTGTGGCAGAAACCATGGGGTGTATGCTGTAAGCTGTGTTAAAGGAACCCTGAGCAGTAAGGAAAAAAGGAAATCTAGACCTACCTGGGCTCCCTCCAGCCCCCCGTAGCTGGTCCCCCAGCGTCCTCTTGGTCCCTTCCGTGGTCCTGCTTGCAGCTTCGGTGATCCAGCAACTTTGACTGAAGTCGTACCTGCTCGTCATCGTGCCATTCGCTGTAAGAGTCCTGGGCATGCTCGGTTCTCTAAAGACTGAACTGCGCATGCACAGGACTCTTACAGTGGCAGGCATGATCATACGACGGTCGAAGTCTACGGATTACTGGACCCACCGCAAAAGAGACCTAGAGGACACGGACAGGGAGGGGGGGGGGGTCGGGCTGGAGGATGCCCCAGGTTAGTCTTATTTTCCTTACTGCTCAGGGTCCTTTTAAGAAGAATTGTGTGTGTAAAGTCTTATCATATGATGAGTTGAGCATAATGTATTAAAGTACATGCAATGTGTTATGCTCTACCCATGTTATGCACATTCTTCTGCTTATTGCAGTTTAGTGCATACACCTCCAGGTAGCTCATTAGCATGTACTGTATCTACAAGACTAGGGATAGGGATTGCCTATAGAATTGGAAATACGTTTCTCTGTGGCATAAGGCTAATCCTATTTCGTTCTCTAATAATGTTGTAGAAAATCAATTTCATTTATTTCTCTTCATTGGCACACTGCCATTGTGGATATTAATCTTCCCTTGCAGTGGTTAGTGAGTTACATGTTCAAATAATTTCCAGGACACTGACTTTATATATCCTCCCTTTATTCGTGTAGGTTTGCTCCAAGCACTCTGGTTTTCCACAGATCCAAAAACATAATGATAAGTTTATTTGTTTCCAGCAATGTTGGCCTTAGAAATTAGTAGGGATATTAAACTATGACTATGGTTGAGCTCCTCTAATGACACTATGACCTTTAAGGGCAGGTGCAATGCTCATTCTTTCTGGTCTTCCATGGAGCTAAACATACTCAGCTTTTTGTGCATCCAGCTGAAACACATAACAAGTGGTGCCTATAATGCACTAGCTCACATACGAGGTAAACTTCATTGTTCATGTTAGGCATGCAGTAAGCTACACTGCCCACAGGTTATGCATAGTTCATTGCACGCAGATGGGAATGGTACACATCAAACTTTAATTGAACGGTGCAGTGGCATTACTACAAACCATGGAGCTCCCCTGCAAACCTTTGATGTAGCCCCACAATATTCACATCCTTGGCGGCCCTCACAGCCTGGGGGCCCCATCTTGCAAGGGCCATAAAACAAGTGCGGACATCATAATCTTCACACCCATAATGAGTGTAGCCGCAAAAACCACCTGATCTGAAGAATGGACCCCTTTATCGGAGGTTGTGAAGTAGTAGTTGGGGCCCCCATACAGCTCTGGGTCCCACTGTGAGCACAGGGGCTGATCCCCTCTAGTTACTGGGCAATGGGCAGGAGACTTATGGTCATTTGGCACGATGGTGCTTCTTCTGAGACTGTCCTCGGAAGAAGCGCCATCATGCAAAACAGCCATCATGCTCCTGTCTAGTTCCCGGAACCCACTGCTATCACCTTGACTCACTTGCACTGTAGGATTAAAGTTTGATGTGCACCATTCCTATCTGCATGCAATGAACTATGCATCACCTGAATAAATACTGTAGATGCATTCTGCAGAGCCGGACATTGAATGCACACTGATCTATTAGTTCCAGCGCCCTCAGGGAAAGTGGCGGCGGCTTTGATGACAGCTTCCTAGTCATAATGCCCCCTGGAAAGATAGTGCCAACTGCTGACATTTTCATGCTTTACAACTTTGCTACCCATAGCCATAGGTTATATGTGTGTAGGGTACCGCAGTGTGCTGCACTGCTGCTGAACCATCCTCTGAGTCTGATATGACCTTGGTGAGGGTTGCAAACCCTAACCCTCAAATGGCAGAGAATATGTATTAAATCCAAGTTTTAAGGTTACTGTATGTATGTTGTCTGATATTTTGAGACCTGGTAAACTAAAACAGAATGCGTATATGTCTTACTGTAGTCAGACTGATGGTAGAAAGGAGAGGAGAAAGAAAGGAAAGGTAGATAAATCCTCATCTTGATAGAGCAATGAATATAGAATCATGCAAGCTGGAGGATATGAGACATGGAAGTTGATTTTTACATCTGCTATTTAGTACAATGCATATGTTAATATCGTGTTATTAGCCACATTTGATTCATTTGTAGTTTCCTGCCCTGGTAATTACAATGAGACATATTTATCTAATCTAAAAAGCAAACATGCAGAGCTCCTGTTTTCAGATTTTTTATTTCAAACATCTGCATGTGAAAAACAAGAGCAGAAAAACAAGACGGAGGCAGACTGCAATCTTGTTTTCAAAGGTTGCCACCTGCTGTTAATAGAATATTTTACAAACGCATCCAGGAAAGCATATTACAATGCTGCTTTATGATACTTGATTTGTTAGCTAAATAGCACCTAAAATACAGTGTACATTAGTATTAGAGTCACACAGTGAACATTACACACCCTGCACAATGCACATTTCCAGGAGTGCATAAATATAACTAAGTGCTTCAGCAAAACCGCATACTATCATTAAACGGTACATAGATATTTATCTCCATTCTTTACACTGTCATCATTAAATCTTACAGTGTTAAGAATACTGTAGCAGCAGCCACTGAAAGGTTTTAAATGCAAAATGTCATTTATTTGTATGAATAATTCACCTAAGAACGTATAATAGTGCGATTTACAATAGATTTCAGGCAGAAAATCTGCTCCGTGGAAGTTCACCTAAAGCAACGGGACATTCTTGCTCCTGTCTGCAATACTTACCCTGTGTGATAACACAAAAGCACACCTTTTTGCCGGTGAATACATCACATCTCTGATGTGGGAGGTTATGGTGGTTTATAAATGCTGAGCAATTTAAAATGTCAGTAAGCTATGGATTTCAGCTTGATGACAGCAGGTTATGACCTGAGTTCTTCTGAGATTTCACAATTTAAGAGCAGTTTTCTGCATTATTGTTCCTTGTGATACTGTGCGCCTGGTGCTGTCTCAGAGGTCTCCTGACTTCTCAGCCGCACTGAGTTGTCATTATAGTGTTTACCGTCCTGGCAGTACAAATCAAACCTGCTACAGGGCTTTAGGTAACCATGGCATCTGCGCTATGTTTTTACATAAACAAGCCAATATAATTCTTTGATGAATAAAACACATTCACATTTGCTATGAAAACCCTCCCAAGTGGATAACAGGTTAGGGGCTAGCGAACATGCACATGTAAATTCAATCATCTACTTATAGTCATTGTTATGACTGCACATGTTCTGTTGCTTAGCTGCAATTACAAGCATGCTTTCTGTTCTCTAAAAACACTTCTCACACTTCTACAGTGGCCAAATAGTGTACTGGTTAAAGGGACACTTAAGTCAAACAAAAAAATGAGTTTTACTCACCTGGGGCTTCCAATAGCCCCCTGCAGCTGTCCGGTGCCCACACCGTCTCCCTCTGATCCTCCTGGCCCTGCCAGCAGCCCCTTCTGGTTTCGGCGATAGGAGCTGACAGGCAGGGAACGTGAGTGATTTTTCACGTTCCTGGCCACAATAGCGCCCTCTATGCTGCTATATGGTATATGATATATGCTATAGCAGCATAGAGGGTGCTCTTGTGGCCGGGAACGTGAAGAATCACTCGCGTTCCCTGCCTGTCGGCTCCTGTTGCCGAAACCGGAAGTGGCTGCCGGTGGGGCCAGGAGGATCAGAGGGAGACGGCGAGGGCACCGGACAGCTGCAGGGGTCTATTGGAAGCCCCAGGTGAGTAACACTCATTTTTTTTTGTTTGACTTAAGTGTCCCTTTAAGGGCCTGTTTCCACTACATGCAGATTCTGGATGCAGAAAACTGACTCCAATGAATGACTATGGGAAATCTGCATTAGAAAAATTGTGTTTAGTGGAAACAGGCCCATAGGCTTTCATTCGACTCAGTTTTTCTGCATCCAGAACCCACGGTTAGTGGAAACAGGCCCCAAGGGCTCTGCCTCTGACACAGGAGACTAGAGTATGTATCTCAGTTCTTCCTTTTCAGTAATCCAGCACCTATTCTGTAAGGAGACCAGTGTTGGACTGGGAGGTGGGAAAGCTAAGGAAATCCACTTGCTGGCCAAGCAACAGTAATCAGGTGGTGTTGCTGTTTGTAGTGAAGACTTGCTACAGGTTTCTATTAGGAGTGATAACACATGGTTTCTGCTGCTTGGCCAGCAGGTGGATTTCCTCAGTTTTCCCACCTCCCAGTACGACACTGAAGGAGACGATGGGCAAGATTCCCTAAGGGCCCTTTTACACTTCATCAGTTGTTCTCAGTTATAACTGAAAGACAACTGATTTTCAAAGTAATGCCCATGTTTTCCTATGGCACAGTTCCCACTATACACGTTTTAACTGAAATCTTTTTCACAATGCACTGTTATGGAAAAATGCATACCAAAGCGTACTAACGCATACTAATGCACACTAATGCATACCAACACATTAAGTGTAAAAGGGCCCTAACATTGCTACTGCCTACTGAGTGTGCCCTAGAGCTCTGGTGCTTTGAGTCCACCAGAAGAAAAGCGTTATTGATCTTGTCTATTTCAAAAACTTAAAAGCATATATATGTATACACTGACTGCTTGCCTGCTCTGCTACTGCTGCCCTGCTTCACTCTGCTTCCACAAAAGTTCCAAAATGTGCTTGAAATGTTTAGATCACTGTTTGGATTAACCAGACATTCACCTATTCTCCAAATGCATTGCTATCCAAATCCAGTCCTTGTTGGGCCAAGGTCCACATACATACAGTATTTGGCACAGCTCAAATTAACTGGTGGGACTAAAAAATGAAATGTGTTTCATCAAGCAGAACACATTTCTCCATGTCTCTGTCCATCCTAAACAGCAGCATAGACATGTCCTTGAGGATTGGAGTTGGACTGTTCTAATGCAATCTGTAATTTAATCATCAAGTACCTTTTCCAGCCAAGGACTTAGTTTATGGATAGACAGTGCCTGTAGAAGTCATGTTAAGGTGGAATGGTGTATTGTACTAAGAGCCATACACAGAACAGAACCACTAACTCTCAACCTTACAATGAGTCTTTACCTTAATATTATAATATTTGAATGTTAAAGGCATCATATACAGCAGGCATGGGGACACTTGGCCCTCCAGCTGTTAAGGAACTATAAATCCCACAATGCATTTGCCTTTATGAGTCATGACTATGGCTGTCAGACTCCTGCAATGCATTGTGGGACTTGTAGTTCCTCAACAGCTGGAGAGCCAAGTTTGCCCATGCCTGATATACAGCCAATAAGGAACAACATTAAAGGTGTATGTGTACTACTTTAGGCAGGGCCAGATTTGTACTCTTTACCGCCCAAGGCCACTGTCATCAGCCGCCCCCCTTCAATATAAGTAGCGAGTTGACTCCTGCCTTCTTCCCTCTAGTATATGTAGCCTGTTGACTACATATACATATAGGTAGCCAGACACCCCCGCCCCTCCAGTATAAGTAGACAGATGATCACCTTATGCCCTCCCTTTTCTGCTCCCCCCTTTCAGCATAGTTAGCAAGCTCACCTCCACATCGCAGCAGCCATCAGTCTCACTCACCTATCCTCTCATCTCCATCGCAGAAGATTCCTCTTCTCCTTCGTCTCTATCAGTGGCCATTGTACATCTGTCCCTACAACCAGCGTCTCTAACATGTGACTCACCTGCATGTTACCAACTAGTCACATGATAGGAATCAAGTGACTGACTGGTAACATGCCAGCTGCTCATCTGCTCTTGTTCCTGTGGAGCCCTAGGCCATGCTCTAGGCCCTAGGACTGTTATAATCAATAAATGTAAATTCAGTTATAAAAGGGTGCCAGATATAGCCGATAAATGTGATTTCCTTTAGAAAAGGACAGAAGATGTAATGCTGATGCCGACTGACATGATTTTGTTTATAAAAGGGCACCTGTTTGTGCCTTACCTTAACCTGCTCTGGCACCTAACCTTAACCTCCCCTGGTGCCTAACCTTAACCATCCATGGTGGTACCTAACCTTAACCCTCCCATGGTGGTGCCTAACCTTAACTGCCCCCCACCACACCTAAACCCCCATGGTGGTGCCTAACCTTAACCACAGTATTCAGTGAACTGTTGTAGCCGCAATTTTTTGAAAGATACAGTATAACCAGTATTTGGCATGATAGCCGATATGGGTTCAGGAAATATAGCAATATTATTTTGTTGAAAACATACTGTATAAATACAATGTTAACAGAAAATACAGATGCCAACATTGAAAATATAAAAAATATAAAATATAGTCGAAAATTATGGTTTATAGCTAGCTGCTGAAGAAAAAAAAAGAAGTGTGCACCTAAATATAACCACTATAAAATAACGGGCACCCTTTTTACCACTTATAGCCAGTAATCGTTGCAAATAACATTGAAGTCTATTAGTGGTGCCCTTTTTACACAGGTGGCTCTGGCGCCCTTTTCGACTGGTACCCCTCATACTTTCCTAGTGGTTCTGGGTCACCATAAGCTATCTGGGTTCTCAGTCTGTAGTGATGGTCCCAGTTCTATACCAAAGAGCCATATCAATCCACGCCATGCCATATCAATCCATGACATACACTCATGATGAACAAAACTCCAAAATGGCTATATGCCTGTTGAATAGCTATGGCTATGCAACATATATAACCTATAGGCTGAATATAGAGCCAGCGCTTCTGGGTGTGTGCTTGGCCTTCCAAGGCATAAAGAGATTATTGCAAATCACTTTTGTTTTAACAAGGCAAAATTATATGTAGCATTGTTTTTTTAGTCAGGGGATTTTTTTGGTCTTGCTTAGCCTTTCATAGTCTCCTAGTGGTTCTGGGTCACCATGAGCTATCTGGGTACTCTGTGGTATAGTCATTTGTCCAACAGGCAGTTAGTGCAAGAGGGAGCAATATGTTCTCTAAATAATCCAGACACAATGATTATTGTATCAGAATTTACAAAACTATTTACAAGTATCTGCTAGCTTTATTTTTAACAGTTTTAAAGAAAATCACATCATAGTAGAGTCAGATCTATTGAGGAGATTTTGCAGAGTTAGGTCATGTGGAACCAGAACAACAAAAAGTTTTCAACCAACACCACCAAATACTTACCATCTATAAACAGATGTGGCAAATCTTCTAAATATTCAGAAATAGGGTTCAGAGGTGAAGTCACCAGATCAGCAACTGGTGTAATTATTGATAGTACTGGGCTATCTGTTGTCTTTAAAGAGGAACTCGGGTGAAAATAATGTCAAAAAAGTGCTTAATTTTTACAATAATTACGTATAAATGATTTAGTAGTATTTGTACATTGTAAAATCTTTCCTTTCCCTGATTTAAATTCTGACATTTATCCCATTGTGACATTTTTACTGCTGGCAGGTGATGTCACTGGAAGTAGCTGCTGCTCGCATTTTTGGCAGTTGGAAACAGCTGTTATTTCCCACAATGCAACAAGGCTCCCACAGTGTGATGTCAGTATCTCAGTGCTGTGAGGCGATGACATCACACTGTGGGAGGGGTTTCACCACAAAATCAGCCATACAGAGCCACCTGATGATCCGTTTGAGAAAATGAAAAGATTTCTCATGGGAAAGGGGTATCAGCTACTGATTGGGATGAAGTTCAATTCTTGGTTACGGTTTCTCTTTAAGGGCAGTTTTAAGCTGACTGTTTCTTTGCTAACAGCTTGCTCCCGCAATTGTATCACAGATAGTTTGCAATGCTGATAGTGATTTTTGGTGGAAAAGGGCTCTTAAACTTCAGTCACTATCTGCTGTGATGTTGGGGTAATGTCACACAGTTCATAAACCTGGGCACTGTATCCATAAAGTTTCTGGTTTATTCCTGATTTATTACAATAGTGTGGGGAAAAAAACTCTGGTTCAGATACAAGCTGTTCCTCATAGCTTTTTCACGAAACAATCTGAATCATCTGAGGCAGCATTTCAAGCATTTTTGGCACACTTTTTACATGGATTGTAAATAAAGCAGAAACGTTTGGCTAGGTCTTTCTAACTCCCTGGTTAATGGTACATTTGATTTATTGTGAGCACAGCCCCTACAAATTCTGACACTTACACAGTAATACACAGGATTCTTACACAATGCATGTTCCTATGAAAAGGAGAACTATTATGAACGGGTTTTCTCATGCCCACTTACATTATGCTGTCATATATATTCTGAAGACAGCACATGTATTATAATGTGTGCAAAGAAGTGCAGTCAGAAAGTCCAGTGTTTTACACTCCAAGCTAATTAGAAACTGAACACATTAATTGGATTGATAATTTTAACTGTATTAAATTACACAAACATAAAAAAAATGTGTAGCACTGATTTGTTTAGATTTTTTTAATTAAATTAAATTACGCTTTAAAAAGGCTGGGCTCCCCAGAGACCCAGAATTATAATTTATTTTTGTCCATATTAAACAAACTACAGCTTGATTTTAATGATTGCTATTGCTTGATTTAAACTCAGAGCAGGATCTGTTCTCATAAAAGGATAGTGTAACGTTTGGAAACAGGACTTTTGACATAGGAACCATAGTTTAAAGCTTATGTGACTCCAGGTGGATTTCAAGCGAACATGGAAAAAATATGCAAGAAAAAAATTCTGGTAAACCCTCATAATAGAATATTGATAATTACAATATACCAATATTCTACTAGTCCTCTGTACCCTAATTCTTACACTAACCCCCCATTTATGCCTAACATTAATCACCCCCACCACCTACTCCTAACTCTAACCTCCCTCCATCTATGCTTCTACCTCCCTAACTTAGCACTAACTCTCCAACTTACTCCTAAGCCTAACCTACACCTAATATAATACTATCCTCCCCCTACTTACTCCTAGCACTAAATCCAGTGCACCCACTTTTATTTTCGGGTGCTGTTGGCACTTGGGTTATTTTTTTGTAATGGCTACTTGTGCTGCTATTTTCCCTGTAGCAGCTACTTATGTATTAGTTATTTGTGCTGCTATTTTCCCTGTAGTGAATATTAGTTGCCACTATTCTTTGGGTAGCTTATGCACCCACATTTCCTTCTATAACTGCTAATTGCAGCTTTTAACATGGGCATGTATAATTGGGTGGTGCCTCTGGCACTCAAATTTGCCACTTTAGGCCTACTTAGCTCGCTCTTGTTGGCTGCAGCTCTCAAGTGCTTTGCACCCAACAGGAGAAAAGTGCTATATGTCTTAACATTTTTTTTATTATTAACGTGTGCAGCAAATTCTATACTCTCTGCAAATTCAACATCATGCAGCCTGTCAAAGCTGTAAAACATACAATTCCTAAGAATTCAATGACAGGGTTGAGGTTCGGCAGCACAGTGATGTCTGCAGTTTTTTTTAAAAAATATATGTAAATTACAATTACATTTATGTGAGCCTGAGGTAACCAGGTGAATTGTTCTTTCCTTCCTTAACCACTTGATGACCCTGGGCTTAAATTCCTCTAGTGACCAGGCTATTTTTCATAATACAGGGCTGTGCAGCTTGGTCAGGTTGCTGCCCAGCCCTGCACAGAAGCACACAACTGGCTCTAACCTCCTTTTAGCATCCTTAATAGGACACTATGCTGGAGGTCCCTGATCTCTGCTACAATCTTTGTTTTTGGGGGGTTTTTTTAGTAACAAAAGGGAGGCTGTTCCCTCCCTCCTTTCTCTCTTTCCTTCCCTTCCCCCCTGTACTGTCCTAATTGCCATTGGATGGCGATCTGCACTCATCCCCGCCTCTCATAGGCATCAGCCAATGAGAGGCCACACATTTGAAGCTGCTCTGAGGGACAGCCAAGTGTCCCTCGTACAGTGCTGCAAGAGATAGAAGCGCTGTACAATTGTAAACAAAGAGGAATTATTTCCCCTGTCGGCTCTTAACAGTCTGCTAGCCGCGGCGGAGCTCCGTGAACCGGCAGGGAACGATTGCGCATGCGCATGAGCGTTCCTGGGTAAACTGCAGCTCCAGGACTTGACGCCAATCAGCTTCAGGCGGTCCTTGGGCTGCCGCGGTGGTCACGCCCGTAGGTGTGACGCAGTCGTTATGTAGCAAACCTGAAGCAGAAAAAAACCTTATGATATAATGAATTCAATGTGTAGTATGGATAATACATTGAAAATTAGTGGCAACGCAAAGAACCTCACATTTTTATTTTCAGGTTTTTTTATAACAATGTATCATACTGTCACAGTTGCAGTTTTAAAACCCCACTCTCACCATTTTCTGGCTGTTTAAAGAGACTCAAAGATGAAAAAATAAAAAGAATCAATACTTACCCAGGGCTTCCTCCAGCCCCATAAACAAGTCTGAGTTCCTCACCATCCTCCCCCGGTCTGCCGTTCAGCTGCAATCATCCCCGGTAACAGGCTCAGTCACGTCAGTCCGGGTCTACTGCGCATGCACAGTAGGTCCACACATGTGCAGAAGACCCAGACTCATAACAACTGAGCCTGGTACCGGGGCTGATCGTGGCTGAATGACAGAGCACGGGAGGACAGCAAGGGACTCAGACGTGTTTATGGGGTGGGTAGAAGCCCCAGGGAAGTATTGATTCTTACAATTTTTTTAATCTCTGAATCTCTTTAAGAGCTTTAGAAAGCAGAACTGTATTTAACTCAGTGGGTTAAATAGCTCAGAGAAGCTCTTTTGCATAGATAACAACTGACATTTTTTAACTCTTCCTGAACTGGCAAACAATATGAGACTCTTTTCTTTGTTACTAATGTTCTATGTCTTAGTTGTACTACACGTACAATTCCTTTTCTCATAAGTTTATTTTCATTTCAAGTTTGCTTTAAATAAGCTAAACAGGAAACATCTCCAAATCAAAATAATTTAAACCTGCCCAACGAGAATCATACAAACTGCCACTGCTTTCTTCTCTCTGACATTAGTACTTGTGTCCCTGTAATGCTTAACATCTGAAAATCAAACACTTCCAGTGTCCCTAACATGGAACAAGTAGGGCACTCTTTGCTTGTTCAAGGTGAACTACTCAAAAATATAGTAAAAGAATAAGCAATAGGGAAGATAGCCCCTTACTTATTTATGTATTTATGTATTTATTTATTAAATTATTTTAGGAAATCACCAATGGCAGCCCTAATAGTTCTCTCATGACAGGTGTGCTTTAATTTATCAGTGCTCATTTCTAACCTATAGCCTCAGCTCTTAACTCAAATCCATGTTCTGACAGCACATATTTTTCTATACAGTATGCCATAGTAAAACAGAAAACTGCATATGCAGTTCATTTATCATATGAATGATACCCAATAAAATATGATAACAAATTCTAATGAAGTCTGATATTCATTAACAACAGAGGAGAAAAATTCATTTGGAAACACTAAATACAGCACAAAGCAAATCCACTGCATACAATTATTGTATACTTCCTCTGAAGTGGGTTTCATGTATTGCCTTCTATTTATGTTTAATAGACAAATCCATGCTATAGCTGTGCAGATCTGTTCATCTACATGAATTACCTTGCAGATGCTTATTATTACAGCAGAGTGCATACATGCATTAGGCCGGCACTATAGAGAGAAAAGCAAAATGGTTATTGAGTTCATTAAAACCAAGCTATTCTGACTAGGTTTCCATGGCTCTCATCATTGTGCATTTTCACATTCACCATCAATTTGTTCATTCTCTGCATTCACACATTTTAGATACATACTGTGACACAGACATACTGTGAGGCTGAATGTTCACCAGGAAATCCATTGTCTTAGCTTGAATGAAATGAAATTACTTCATAAATGATCATAAATATTCATTTGAAAAAACAGTGTTTGTAAAAAAATAAAAAAAAATCGGTTCTTCAAGAAGGTATTGAAAGCTCTGCTGCATTGTTGTAATGCATACGTTTAGGTGAGCCATGGCGTGGGCTAAGTAAACAACTCCTGACTCAGTAAATGCTGATGGCATTGGTAGGATTTAGAGGAATAAGTTTGTAATATATAGGAACTAATTGTCCAAATGGATGAGCCCTAATATCATCAATAGAATATAACCTTTATTATGTATACACAGTGGCGTAGCTAAGGAGCTGTGGGCCCCGATGCAAATTTTACAATGGGGACCCCCAAGCACTCAATGCATATTAATTGTTACAGCGCACCAAAACTTGCCAATGGCAACTACAGTGTCAGATGTGCAAGAAGGGGATGGGGAGCAGTTTGTCAATGATTACCACTATTCAAAGTATCTATAGAAGTGATTATTAAGAGCACAGGACCAATAGAGAGCTAATACTGTAGTTGAGGGACGGCCCTTTGGGGCCTCTCAGGCCCAAGGGTCCCGATGCTGTCCCTACCTCTGCACCCCCTATTGCTACACCCTTGCGTATACATTAAAATCCTGTATGGTTCATATACAAAAGTACAAGCTTATGAACAGGTACAGGTGCCTCCAAACCATGTCTGATTGCCCTATTTTCCTATATCGCTGCTCAAGACAGGAAGTTGTATAGCTGGATGGTACAAGCACACTTGTCAGAACTAACAGTGCTAATGCAGTATTCAGACCATAAAAAAGTGTACTGCTGCTTGGTGGCATGCATCATCACATATCTCAAAGCGACACTCTACCCACTGCAGTTTAACGAGTTAAACTGCTGCTCTGACTGCGGCACACCATGCTGCTGTTGATAGGCTGTATATACTTGATGGAGAAACTTTTTGTTCATAATTGCACACCTGTTTGGGTGCTGCTGATGAAGCCTTGTTCCAAGGACAAAACATGTGGAGTTCAATAGGTGTCACTTTTATGTCTTTTACTCACCCAGCACCATCTAATTGTGTCTAGTGCTCCCAATCCCATCTGGTTATACAACAGTAGATGCTGGGGACTTCATTGGTAGGGCAGGGATTATCACTTTGGCTTATATGTAATGATCCATGCCCCATGCAACCAGGCAGCAGTACACTTCTTATGTTCTGAATCCTGCATCAGCACTATCAGTTTTGAGAAGTGTGTTTGTTCCAAACAGTAGATGCCGGGTGATTGACAACCTTCCATTATTTCAACCTCTCATCTGGAAAGGTGGAATTGGACATTATTTTTGGGGTTATCAGACATGATTTGGGGGCACCAGTACCTGTTTCACTGCCTGTAATTTTATTCATGAACCATACAGGACTTTAATGTATACTTACCCACCTAACGCTGATTGGCGGCCGCAAGGGGCTACCCCAGGACTTCCTAATGCCAAAAGGCGTCAAGTCCTGGGCAAATGTTTTGCACAGGATCGCACGCGCAAATGCACATGCATCCCCACTTGAGTGACGGAGTCTGCCAGTGGCAATCACCGCTAGCAGACTGAAAAGAAAAGCAATGGCCATTTATTTTTATTGTACAGGGCTACAATCTACTGTAGCACTTTACTGGGGACAGCCCTGTCACTTGGCTGTCCCCTGGAGGGGAAAGAAAAAGGATCGCTCGCATAGGCTGAAGCCTATGAGTAACAATCTCGCTGATTGCATCTCTGGGGGAGGGAGAATTCTTTTTTTTTTTATAAAAAAAAAGACATCTATATTAATAAAAAAACAAACAGCCTGCAGCAGCGATCAGAGCCCACCAACTGAAATCTCTGTTGGTGGGCAGAAAAGGGAAACAGGTTTATTTGGGTGGTAAGTTGTATAGCCCTGCAGCACACAGTTAACCCTTTCGGGACCGGCCGCCTAACCCCCCCCCCCCCCCCCTTAAGGACCAGGCGTTTTTGCTGAAAGGGGAAGACACGTTTGGGGGGTCAGGCAGCCGGATCCCCTCTGTGGTGTGCTGGGCTGTGTGTCCCTCCTTTAGCCAGATGTCCTCCCTGCACGCAGCAGCCATCACTCACCTTCCAGGCTCCAGCGATGAGCCGCAGTGGACCCCTCTGCTCCGGCCTGCATCTCTGCTCCTACTGCCGCTCAGCTCTGGGTTCGTGGCTTGATGACATCATCAAGCTGGGACCCGGCGCTGACGTCAGAAGGAGCAGAGATGCCGGCAAGAGCGGTGGGGGGCACCGATCATCATGGGGACAGCAGCCATGGCTGCTGATCACTGAGGGGAGATGTCAGCTGTCATATGACAGCTTTATCTCCCCTCTCCGGTGCGCAGGATCGCGTTGGGACGGTTCGTTAGCGCGGACATTAAAATCAATGTCCAGTCAGGGCGGCAGCACCACCTGCAGGACGTACGTCGGTACCCAAAAGGTTAAAGCTGCAGTGGCCTGAATTGTAAAAAAAAATAGCCTGGTCACCAGGGTGTAAGCCTGTGGTCCTTAAGTGGTTAAAAAGATTATGTTTTATTGACGCTATTAGGGCTTATCCATTTAGATCATGTGCTTTAGAATGTAGAAAAGCTTCATAGAAATGCTAGTCCAAAACAAAGAAAATCCCCTAAAAAAACCACACCACACAGATAGTAATGTAGAAAAATATAAACATGAGCTTTATTGAACAATTAAGTAGCACAGATCAAGTTAAAAACAATTAAAACCTACTCCTGGCTACCTATACTGACGGCACCTACACCTGGCTACCTATGGAGGGAGACCTACAACTGACTTCCTATACTCGGGGCACCTATGCTCAGCTACCTATATTAAGGGCACCTACACATGAGATCCTATACTGGGGGCATCTGTACCTGGCTACCTACCTATACTGAGTCTGAGGGTGTTTTTTTTTTTTGAGGGGGGGAGCACTGTGGCTATAACACGTGATGCAAATTGTCAGTGCTGTGCTATCATTCCAAATTGGGGAGGCTAACTGTCCCACTGATTGTTTTTATTAATATTCCTGAAAGGTTCTACCCTCCATTTTTAAGTGTATTCAAGATAATGCATTCTTTCCATCCATTTCGTGGTTATTAATAGTATTTTTTCTATTATACATATGTGATGTATCACAGAGCTCTGAGCATTTGGCGTGATGTGTCACAACTTCAAAAAGGTTGGGAACCACTGTTCTAGGAGATATCTCAGGATAAATGGTGAATTGCATATGGGCTTGTGTGTGTGTGTGTGTGTGTGTGTGTGTGTGTGTGTGTGTGTGTGTGTGTGTGTGTGTGTGTGTGTGTGTGTGCAAGCGCAAAGAGGATGAAGAGGGGGGAGGGACACAAAAAGCAGGTTTCGCTCAGGACGCTGTGAAATCTAAGGCCGGCCCTGAGTGTGTGACAGTTGGGGTGGGAGGGATGCACTTTAGTGTCTTAGCCTTGGGTGCTAGAGGACCTTGTCCCAGCTCCGGTACCAAGTACACAGCTTATTGAAAGAAAGGATGCAACAGCACCAGTCAATTCTAGAGTTCCAGTCAATTCTAGATCTAATGATATGTTATCAAGGACATAAGAAATACATTGCAAAAACACTGAAGATTAGTTTACAAGCTTAACCCTATTATACCTCACCTATAGAGGACTACAAAGTTGGGTCCATGATAGAGGTGAAGATATTAATAAAATGTTTTCCCTTCAGGGATTAAAGGAATACTATCGACTCACATATTTTTTTCAATTGACACAGGAATTGTTTGGGAAGTGCTGCTAAGTACTGGTGTATACATTTTAGTAGCAACTTCTTTGTTTACTGTTAGCAAAATACATTCAAAATTTACTGACGCCAAAACTGACGGCTGACTGAGCCATAAGGAGAGGGGAAATTCCCCTCACACTTGATCAGTTATCTCTATGTGCAGCTCTGTGTGTGACAGAGAAGAGAGCTCCCAACAGCTGCAGCTCCTGTGTCATGTGTTTCTGACTGAACTGTCTGAAGAGAGCAGATGAAAAGTAACTAATTGTCACAGCTTTTTCATACTGTTTTTGCTTTCAGAGTTTGATATGTTTGATATTTGCTTTCTGTAGTCTGATGTGCAACTCTGGCTGTGCATTGAAGCAGACTCCCCTTCTGCAATTGATTTGTCCCAATATAGCTAAATCCTACCCTCAATAAATTACAGCTTTTGCCTCTGATATTTAACATGAAAAGTAGGAAAATGTTTACACAGCTACTTAGACATTATTTGTACATTGTAATTTTAGAACACTTGGGTATCGATAGTATTCCTTTAAGCTTAACTTTTTTGCCATGTTTTTGCTACATTGCTCTGCAAAATGTATAATCACGCCTTCTCATTGCAGTCATTATTGTCTCACTTTTTCTCCATTATCTCTCTCATTCAAAGACAAAACTTCCCCATAGGGATGAGCAGGCAAAACCTGCAAACTAAATAGCACAATGAGTCCAGCTTATCTTCACTGAGCAAAAAATTGTAATTTGTCACATTTGCATTGAAGTCCATGAGGTTGATTTTGACAGTTGATTGTAAAGCCTACATCCATGATATTGGCACCAAATTTGGTATGTTTATGTCGGGGGAACATGCCAACCAAGAACAATCATTTTTCCAAACAAGTGCAGTGTTGTATTGAAGCTGGTTAAAGCATGGCAACATTAATGAGACTGAAGCTGCTGTTATTTATTATCGATGACTTAAAAATGCATTTTTTCCCACACACAAAAATGATTTTCTTAGAAGCTACAAGGTCTTTTTTATGTGTGTTACCTGTTCACACTGTTGCTCCTGACATACTTTACAATCTGGTGACATTAGCATGTATTTTTACAATGAGCTAAAATCTGCTTCAATGTGACACACTGGTTTAAAAAATGTTCCCTTCACATTTTAAAAATATTATTTTCAAAAATACAGTTATTTTTAAAGATTTTTTTTACATCTTCCCTTGGTTATCCTTGATAAACATACCAAATTTGGTATGTAACTACAGTATATTTATCCAACAGATGAGATTGCTGAACAGAAGGCAGTCAACATTGGGAGACACCTGAATCCATGCTGGATTGTCACCTGAGATAATCACAAGTGATTGTTTTAGATGTTATAAATATAATGTGCGTCCTGTTCCATTTATTACTGTCAAGAAAAGAGCCTCCATATTGTTGGTACTAAGGGCTTGCATTTCAGCAATTGGTATCAGTATATGAAATCAACACAGAAACATACAAGTGTGCTGAGGTCCTAACACTGTCTGTCTTTACGTAAACATGTCCCTGGGACATATGTTCTCTTACTGCTGCTCATAACAGCCTGTCCAAAGTCTACATTATTGTTATTATGTCTCTGAAAAAAGAGCTGCTAGTATTTCCCTGGATGTTATGAACAACATATTTTGATTCAGGCTAAGATTCCTGAATGTTCTAGTGAGCATTTTACATCTTGTTAAATGTTTGATTGCAAAAAAAAAAAGGAAATGTAATATGCTATTATATTTTATTGGTTAAATTATGCCTTATAAACACTGCAGCAGTCAGAGAGTGTGAGTGGAGGGGGAGGGCGAGGCAGCAGTGAAGGCATACACACTAATATGCCACTAGTTGGGGGCAGGGTGTGCTGAATGATCCCTCACCCTGCTGCCCCTCAAATCTCCATCGGCATTAAATACTATTCCCTCTCCAAGTTGTAGCAACTTGGAGGGATTAATTTGGGGTCTGGTGATTGCCGGAACCCAGAGTTACCCTTACGCGCACCACGCACTATAGCGGTGCCTTGTTTCAGCGCTCCGTGTGCAGAAACCCCCTGCTTTATGGTGAGGATGGGTGATGGGGTGAGTAGAGGTACATCAGATACCTAAGTAAGGCCAGATTTAATGAATGCAACTGTATTTTATTAATGTTGCTTCTTTTTTTATTTTTACCAGTATAAGGCTCCCTGCACACTGCATGCGATTCTGATTTTCAATCGTTTTTTTACATCCGATTCTGATTTTTAATCACTACTGCATGCTGCATTTTTTCTGCTTTTTTCTGTTTATAGCATTCAGGGAAAATCAGAATCGGATTTTGAAAATTGGAATCGCAAATTGAACTGAGAGGGATATGGAAGCTGACATATTTATTTTGTTTAAAACAATGGACGTTGCCTGACTGTCCTGCCAAGACTTGTTTCTAATACTCTTAGCCACAGACCCTGAACAATAATGCAGATCAGAAGTTTCTGATTGAATTCTGACTGGATTAACCGCTTGCTTGTTGCAGGTGTGTGACGCAGAGCCTGAGTCTGCAGCCAGAGAGGCTGCAGCCAGAGATCAGCATGACTGCCAGGCAACTGGTATTGTTTAATAGGAAATTAATATGGCAGCCACTATATCCGTCTCAGTTCCAGTGTACTTGAGTTGGGATCACACATTGAAAGTAGTAGAAAAGGAAAGCAGGGTGGGATAGTTCAGAAAGAGAGGCTGCATAGAGTGTAGAAAGGTAGGACATGTGAGCAGAACAGAGCTCCAACAGTGAAGGCCAGAAGGTTTGCATAGGTCCGGTGGCACGAAGAGCTAGGTTAGTAGTGTGTCTGATGAGGTTTGCATAGGTTGGGTGGCATACAAAGCTAGGTTAGTAGTGTGTCTGATGAGGTTTGCATAGGTTGGGTGGCATACAGAGCTAGGTTAGTAGTGTGTCTGAGAAGGTTTGCATAGGTTGGATGGCATACAGAGCTAGGTTATTAGTGTGTCTGAGGAAGTTTGCATAGGTTGGGTGGCATACAGAGCTAGGTTGGTAGTGTGTCAGAGAAGGTTTGAATAGGTTGGGTGGCATACAAAGTTAGGCAAGTACTGTGTCTGAAAAGGTTTGCATATGTTGGGTGGCATACAGTGCTAGGTTAGTAGTGTGTCTGAGAAGGTTTGCATAGGTTGGGTAGCAAACAGAGCTAGGTTATTATTATGTCTGAGAAGGTTTACGTTGGTTGGGTGGCATACATAGCTAGGTTAGTAGTGTATCTGAGAAGGTTTGCATAGGGTGGGTAGCAAACAGAGCTAGGTTATTAGTTTGTCTGAGAAGGTTTACGTTGGTTGGGTGGCATACAGAGCTAGGTTAGTAGTGTGTCAGAGAAGGTTTGCATAGGTTGCATGGCATACAGAGCTAGGTTAGTAGTGTGTCTGAGAAGGTTTGCATAGGGTGGGTAGCAAACAGAGCTAGATTATTAGTATGTTTGAGAAGGTTTGCGTTGGTTGGGTGGCCTACAGAGCTAGGTTAGTAGTGTGTCAGATAAGGTTTGCATAGGTTGGGTGGCATACAGAGCTAGGTTAGTAGTGTGTCAGAGAAGGTTTGCATAGGTTGCATGGCATACAGAGCTAGGTTAGTAGTATGTCTGAGAAGATTTACATAGGTTGGGGGGCATACAGAGCTAGGTTTGTAGTATGCCTGTGCATGTACTTGAGCAAGCGTGTGAGCTAAACTATACATTATGTGCTCTTCTACCGTGCTTACTCTACTTATTTAATAGTTAAATGCAACATTTGTTAAATCACATCTCATATACACATGCTTCATCGAGGCAATTTTTTTCTGTCAGGTTATATGAGAATAAAAAAATTACTTTATTGATGGAAATTGGATTTTCTTTTGAAGATGACTTTTTCAAAGTAAACATATTGTCATCCTATTTTGTATAAATGAATTTTAATAAACACAGAGTGAGATCAATATTCCCCTTCTACAACATCTTCAACAAACGCTGCGTGTTGTAATATTAGCAAAAATCAATGCATTTTGGAGCAATCAGTTCTAATGAAAAGCCAGACGTCTTGCAGCCCAAGAGAATAATCTGAGAATTAAAAGTTGGCATGTAACTTTAGGGATTATTCAAGGTCATGTGTTCAATTTGTCCATGTTTGCCTCACAAAACATCAGTAATGACTGTTTTACTTAATTGGTCTTCATGGGTAGGTTTCTTTTCATAAAGCATTTACATGAAACTCAACGCCTTCTCACTAGTGTTTTAAAACGGAATTCAATGTAGTTAATAGGAGACACAAGGGCAATGTGACATCTCCCTCTGGCCTTCTAAGCCATTTTTCTATCCCTAACGCGGTGGCTTCTGCCAATGTACGGCTTTTACAGAAGATGTCATGCATATATAAATATTAATAGCTCTGATAATATATAGACTGAGAGATCTGCATGTATTCGTCCACTATTGTCCCATTAACCTTTCCTACCATTTCACACTTCATGCAACTAAACTGTCTGCTTTGTGATTTTCAAAGAGAGCTTCATTGTTTAACCCTTTAGTTAAATGTAATGTAGTTTGTTTTGAAATCTCTACTATACTACATTACATTTAACTAAAAAAAATGTTTTCATCTTGCAAGACTATGATTCACATCAGAAATAAAGACACACATTACAATAAGCTAGCAAGGATGTCGAACTTCAGTCCTCAAGGGCCGAGGTCCTCACACATTTTTGGCACAGCTCAAATTAATTTATGGGACTGAATTAGGAAAATTGTGGTTCATCAAGTAGAACTTGTTTTTCCTTCCTCAGTCCATCCTAAACACTTGCATGGATATTAGAAAAACGTTGGAACAGAGGCACCAAAAGGATAAACCAATGCTTTTTAAACCAATCCCAAAAGTGCAACGCGTTTTGCAGGAGAATTTCCGCTTCATCAGGCAATATAAGGACTAAGGGCAGGCTCACACAAGTGCCGCACGCGGCAGATTGCATGATAACTGCTGTGATAGCAGTTATCACGCTTTAGTGAATCAACCCTTAGGTCTGGGAACGTATCTGTGGCTCTGTTTTGGGGCCCAGACCAAAACCGGAGCCACAGATACTAATGTTAAAAATAGCAACAGTCTTCACTCACTTTCAAAATGGATCTGTGTACATTCCGGAGGATCTGTTTTGAAAAACTGAACGCAGGGTCCAGATTTGAAGGGACTTTATGGACCCGGATTGATCCCTAATACACGGAGGGGTACTAGTGGTACTAGTGGCAGGCAATGCAAAAACGAATCTCCCTCCACACAGAGAACTTTGTGCACAAAACGGAGGGAGATCCACACTGCCAACTGCCTGCTCCCTCACCTTATAGGTGTCCCCCCAGGTAGCCTGAGGGGGTAGCAGCCAGGATGGGAGGCTGCGGGCAAAGCGGCAGGGAGGGGGGTTGCCCCCCACTCCCTCACCTAGGTCCCCCCTGTCCCCGCTCCCCCTCCAGCTATGTGCCGCAAAAGTATACTATTGAGCGGGGAAGCAATTACGTTATGCTTCCTCTTCTCGCCGTGACTTCCTGCAATGGCGCCCTCTAGGGGAAGTAAGGTAATCTTCCCCTCTTAGCTGGAGTGGGGAGTGGGGATGGGGGACCCAGGTGAGGGAAGGGGGGGCCAAACCCTCCCCGCCGCTGTGCCCGTTACCCCCATCCTGGCTGCTACCCTCTCAGGCTACCTGGGGGACACCTATTGGGGTCCTGGCTGCAGCCATCCGTTTTTGGGGGGAGGAAAAAAAACCCACGCAAACAGATCAAAAATGTTCTGCTTAGAAAGGCAGCACAGATCCATTTGCGTTCAGGTTTAGCAGCATCACAGACTACTAGGATCACGGACCGCAGGCTCCGTCCTGCAACCGTACCTAGTGTGGACCCAGCCTTACACCATCTTATGGCCAGCCAAGCGCCTCTGACAGAGGCACTTGGCTAGTGCTGAAATTTCTTCCCATCTTCCTTCAGTCCCTCCATACCGCATTATGGAAATTAATTAGAAACATATGTAACTATGTAACTATGAGGCTTAATAACTCAGGAAAACCCACATTATAAGGTTGTTAACTCGAGCATGTGTAGTATTGCCTAGAATGATTCTTTATTCCTCTCTGACCACAGAAACAAAAATGGCAGTTCCACCTTCTCCTTGGTCCTATATTGTGCAGGTCCTGTAGAGGTGGATGTTTTCATATCATACATGAAGTACTTGCATTGCTGAATGTTCCCAATACACTATACAGGGTGTTGGCAATAAATACAAAAAATAAATAAAGTATCTAATTTAGGGGAACACAAGCTCATGTTCCCTAAATTAGATTGAGCATCTGTGGATTTTGCAGGCTTTCATAAAAAAAAAAATCTGCATTCTCTGATTTATCCAACGCTTCTGAGTTCTGTGGTTGGTCTAAAATTACTGAGTTGTGGTAAATTGGATTTCTGCGGAAATCCATTTTCCGATTTCTGTTTTTTGATTTCCAATCGGACAGGATGAAACTGAATGAGCATCCCTTATTACACACCACCACCACCACCACCACCACCACACACACACACACACACACGCACGCACGCACGCACGCACGCACACACACACACACACACACACTCACGCACGCACGCACACACACCACACACAGACACACACACACTCACGCACGCACGCACACACACACACACTGTTTTACTCTCAATGTGTCCCCACTTAGGCAATGAGGGATTTGAAACAGCCAGCCCCACCTTTACCCCATGGCAACAAGCTCTGGTCTCTGCCTGGAAGTGAAGGTAGGGACATGACATTAACCTCACACAGGGCATGAGGTCTTTTTTTTAAAGCATCTGCATTGAATGAAACACGACTGCTGCTTATCCAGCATTAAGTGTATTTATATACATAGTCCAAACTTTCCTTTTGCCTCCTATTGACATAAACTAATTGTCGTGGTTATTTGTGGTCAGATTGGATTATTGTACAGTCATTGCCTCTCTGGCACAGTTGAACCAAGGGGTGAAATTTAAATGTTCAGCTCTTTTAGACTTTCACTGTTTCTCAGTAATATATTCTGTCATGCTAATCTCCTGCCCATCTGTACCACATTCTTACTTCTTAAAGAGACTCTGTAACAAATTGTTTATCTTTATTTCTTCTATGCTATAAGTTCCTATGCCTTTTCTAATGTGGTCTGGCTTACTGCAGCTTTTCCTAATTGCACAGTAGCTGTGTTATCTCTGTTATATGATCTAATCTTCTCTCTATAGTCGGCACAGTCAGGCTGAGGCAGTCAGACTGGAATGTGCAGGGCTGCTTGTGATTAGCTAGAAGCTGTACACACCCCCTGCAGGCTCTGTGTGACTAACACACTCTGCTTAGCTGAGCCTATTAGAAGCTGGTTAGTTTGTTTGTAAACACTGCCTAAAACTGGCAATTACAAGCCAGGTTTGCAGCAGAGACAGGCAGAAACAGCACAGAGGGGACCAGGAGCACATAATGAATAGAATGGTATGCTTTTTATTGTAAGAATTTCAGAGTACAGATTCTCTTTAAGAAAGTATTGGCACACAGAGAATGTTGGGTGCCTAAAATATAACAGTCAGGTTTTAATCTGCACAACTATTAACTAGAGTCTGTTCCTGGCTCTTTAGTTTACATCAGACTTTTAGGACTGGATAGGAAGAAAAAAAAAAAGCTGGTTGTCTGCCAAAATCATAAAAGTTGATTGGTTTCTATGAGTGCCTCAGACAGTTCTTTCAGTCACATTCAGTCATGTCCTATTGATTATGTGCGGAAATGTATCTTACGTGGCACATTAAACTTACAGTCAGGAAATGTATTAAGATTTATGTTTTACACATTTTTTTCTATATATTCTACTGTTTATATAACAGTTACAAAATTGCTTATGTAACCGTCATAAAATATGTATGCGTAGTAAAATACTATTTTTTAGCACCAAGAAAGAGCAGAGAGGAAAGAGCCGAGAATAGAAACACAGGATTAATCTTTACCGTTTACTAGTTGATAGAGTCCTTAACTGGCATTCTGCTATACAGGCAAAAAATGTGTGGCTTATTTTGTATGTTGCGTCCAGTCACAGAGGAGTTAACCGTTTGAGGCAGTCGGTCTGTCATCTTGATAATCAGTGGGCCAGATTAATCTGTCTGATGCAGTGAACTATTGTGATTTATTCTGTCATCAGCTGTTACTGCACCACTGACATCTTAAGATTTTTAATGTGTGACTTGTGTAGCACATAGCTACAGCATTTTATCTTTGCCCATTCTGTTGACAGCATCTTTCTGTCTGTATGTGCCACTCTGTCCATCTGTCTGGCTTTCTTTATGTAAACCACTAAGGAATTGTTTTTGTTTTTTATATGGATTGTTTAAAAGGACTGTCAATAATCAGGCATAGATAAGTCTTCTCTGAAGGTGGTAGTATAGCAACAGAGGATTTATGATTATGTCGTGGTCATGCATTTTGTATCTTTGTTGTTGTAACGGCTGTAAATGGATTGTGTGGGAGAAATATAAAGACACTCTCTAGAGATTGCTATAAATTAACATTATGTCCATAGATGTAGGTTTCCATCATAAGGTGCTAATACCTTCTTGTTTATACAGGTCTCCACACCTGCCAGTCACTAGGTTTGTTTCCTGCAAGCTTTGACAATGGCAATGATACAGTGTAACAGATAATGATAGAGAGAAAAGAAAGGCTGCAGGAAGATACTGCAGTTTATGGAGATATGAGAGCAAAAGAGAGGTCAGTCAATAGCGTGTGTAAGTCTGCTATGTGCTGCTAAGCTGCTCCAGCATCATCTTACAGTAGCCTACATATTCTGAGCTTGTCTCTTCTGCAGAGCATCAGAGCACTTCTGAGAAACAACGTCGACTAGAAAAGGCAATAACATGATGAACTAACGTTCTTTTCTGTTTGTGCCAAGCCTTGTTTTCCTTACTAGGTTTGCTGTTTATATTTAGGAAAACACTAAATATGTCCTAAATATAGTGGATTCGGTTATGAAAAACTAGATCAGTATTCAGGTGCATTGAGTTAAGCACAAAAACAACATACATAGGGCCTGATTCAGTAAACGGTGCTAACCCAGTTAGCGCGCCTAAAGGCTTTGGGCGTGATAACTAGGGTGCTAAGTAGTTAGCACATGCAAACTACTTAGCACCGTAGTTAGCACATGCAAACTTAGCACCATAGTTAGCACATGCAAACTACTTAGCACCATAGTTAGCACATGCAAACTACTACTTAGCACCGTGCTAACTAGGGTGCTAAGTAGTTTGCATGTGCTAACTACGGTGCTAAGTAGTTTACATGTGTTAACTACGGTGCTAAGTAGTTTGCATGTGCTAACTACTTAGCACCCTAGTTAGCACATGCAAAGCATGTTAGCACAAGCAAAGTGGATTTTCACTGGCGTGCTAACACTTAGCACCCTTTTCTGAATTAAGCCCACAGTATGTATTTATATAATTAAAACAGTAATTATGCACATATGCATGGCTCTGTATAAGTGGTATGTTCAATATAGCTGTTACTGTATTCAGGCATCAGATGTGACAATCTTCAGAGTATAAGTAAAAATACAATTAGCTTAGTAATTACGTTCTCTACTACGTTTGCTACATGTCTTTCTATTGATCAGATATGACTAAATAATGCCCTTCTCTTTCCCTTTGCCTAACCCTAACCTACCACCTAATGTAAACCTGTTCTTAATGCCTATCCCTAACTTTTCACATATCTAGCCCTTCTCAATGTCTAATGCAGACCCAATCAAACCTTTCCATACTGTATCCATTTAACTTTAACCATTTTCATTTAGCACCCAACCTTAACCTCTATCCCTGCTGATAATCACCTTCCATTGAACTCATTCACAGGTTTTTAATTTAAATGGAGGCACGTATGTGTATACTTGAATAGTGTACTGGTAGGGGTTGTGCCTCTGACACAGAAGACCTGGGTTGGAGCCTTGGCTCTTCCTGTTCAGTAAGCCAGCACTTAATGTGAGGAGACGTGGGGCAAGACTACCTAACGCCATTACTGTCTATAGAGTGCTCTCTAGTGGCTGCAGCTCTGGTGCTTTGAGTCTGTCAACAGAACAGCGCAATATACTGTAAATGTGTCTTTTCTTGCTAGCCTAGCACTAGTTACTTTAAGACATGGATTGGGCCACAACATTGTAGTATAATGAAGCAGAGTGCTAGTGTCCATCCAAATTAAACATCTTGCAAGGACTAGCACCATATAACAACTAGTTAGTCTTTATGGTAGCACCTACTACCAGCACTAAGCTTAAAGCGGATCCGAGATGAAAAACTAACTATAACAAGTACCTTGTCTATATACGTTACCTAAAGTTTAGATAGTTTGCACAGCAAATCTAGCTGCAAACAGCTTTAACAGAATATGATTAATTATTCCTGTGATACAATGACAGCAGCCTTGTTGTGTGTAAACATTACACAAAGGCAGGCTTATCTGCATCTTGAGCAAAAAAACCTAATCCCCTCCTCCCCTCTGCCTCTGAAATCTCTGGCTAGTAATACATTCCCCACCTCCTGCCCAGACCAAGCTCCCCTTGAGCCCTTGCTACTGACTGAAAGTGCCTTCGCCCTCTGAAAACCTGTGGGCATGGCTTGTGTAGTTTATAGGGAATTAGAGTATTAAAACAAAAACAAAAAAATATTTGGCTTCAGGAATGCCCTTCTAAACAATAGGAAAGGAACACAATTATGCAATGAGTAAAAGTTCATCTCGGATCCACTTTAACATTACCCATTTTCTTGAGCTTCTACAAGATTGTTAATGCAGCAAACCACCCCATCCAGCTGCCTTTTTGGTGGTGGCCATCATTGCATTTTTGGTGCTTTTATAAAATTGTAACTTTAGTATGGGCTTAGATTGGCATCTATGTTAAAGTGTAACTGTGGGGCATAAAATCAAAAATCAATTCTTTATTTTTATCTGGTAAACAACTAATAAGGATGCTAATCAGGCAATCCAAAAGTTAAAATCTCTATTAGTTTTCTTGTTTATAAATTATCATTCCCCTGTTTACCTGTCTCTTATTTGGTACATTGCCACAAAAAGAAAGTTGCAGGGCTTGCTGGGTTGTCCTTTTTTGCTTCTGTACATTAGTTAAGTCTGAGGGGAAATAAAGAAGCAAAAAAAGACAACCCAGCATGCCCTGCAACTTCCTTTGTGTGGCAACGTACCAAAAAAGAGTCAGGTAAACTGGGGAATGATCATTTATAAACAAGAAAAGTAATAGAGATTTTAACTTTTGGATTGCCTGGTTAGCATCTGTATTACTTGTTTACCAGATAAAAATAAAGAATTAATTTTTGATTTTATGCCCGACAGTTACACTTTAATGACTAATCCCCTGGTTCTGCAGGAAACCCTGGTCACTCAGTTGTTTTGTTGTGGTTGAGGTAACCAATCAGAAGCTTTATTTTCCTCCAAAGCTATATTTACAAGAATATAAAAGGAGCTCAGGGGTAGAGATGGCCCGAACCTCCGATTTTCGGTTCGCAAACCGGGATTGCGAACTTCCGCAAAAGTTCGATTTGCGTGAATTTTCGCGAACCGCAATGGGGAAGTGAACTTTGAAAACTAGAAACACTTATGCTGGCCACAAAAGTGATGGAAAAGATGTTTCAGGGGGTCTAACACCTGGAGGGGGGCATGGCGGAGTGGGATAGATGCCAAAAGTCCCGGGGAAAAATCTGGATTTGACGCAAAGCAGCGTTTTTAGGGCCAAAATCACATTGAATGCTAAATTGCAGGCCTAAAGTGCTTTAAAACATCTTGCATGTGTATACATCAATCAGGGAGTGTAATTAGAGTACTGCTTCACACTGACACACCAAACTCACTGTGTAACACACCGCAAACAGCTGTCTGTGTTGTGACGGCCGTGCTGGACTGGTGCGCCCCATGGCCAGAGTGCAGGCCATGGCAGTTTTCAATCCCATATGGTTGCCGGGCTATGGGAGCTCAATGATAGAACAACAGTGACTGTCCAGCTTATCAAATTTGGTATGTCCACAATGAAGCAACAACCTTATTATCTTGGGTGAGTCACCCTGCCCCCCCCCCCCCCGAGACACTCATATAGCCGTCAGTCATTGCTTCATTGTGATACGCAAGCCCTTTTACAGCGGCAAGGTTATGATCACGAAGGGGTATTGGCACATCTACGTGCCTTTTGTTTTGTTGTTGCAGCAGCCTTAAAAATTCAGGAATCCGCCTGGAGTCCTGGACCCTGTTGGTGGTGGCAGAGAAGGCAGTCAAGCGGTAGAGGTGCTGTGTGGGTAGCGACTTAGTCTTGGGGCAGGCAGTCACATGGCGTGCAGGCAGAGATGCTGTGTGTGGGGACTGACTTAGTCTTGGGGTGGGCAGTAGCCCTCCGGGATCCATGCCTCATTCATGTTGATAAAGGTGAGGTACTGAACACTTTTGTGACTTAGGCAACTTCTCTTCTCATTGACAATGCCTCCAGCTGTGCTGAAGGTCCTCTGGCCTGTGGCCAGAGCTGTTCCATGCAGGGTACATGTGTCAGCTTTCCCAAATTCAAAGAGGAAATGAGATTGCTGCCGTTGTCACACACCACGTTGCTGATCTCCAGCTGGTGCGGGGTCAGCCACTGATCCACCTGTTTGTTAAGAGCAGCCAGGATAGCTGCTCCAGTGTGACTCTCTTCTTTGAGGCAAAACATGTCTAAGATGGCGTGACACCGTCGTACCTGGCATGCAGCATAGGCCCTGGGGAGTTGGGACTGTGTAGCTGGAGAGGAGATCGCAGCACCAGTAGAGGTGAACTGCCACTCAGCCAGGGAGGAGGAGGATGACGACAGCAAAGAGGATGTAGCAGGAGGAGAGGAGGTGGCAGGAGGCCTGCCTGCAAGCCATGGGAGGTGTCACAACAAGTTGGTCCGCTGCACAGCCACGTACTCCCTGCTTTCCATCAGTCACCAGGTTGACCCAATGGGCTCTGTAAGTAATGTAGCAGCCCTGACCATGCTTGGCAGACCAGGCATCCGTGGTCAGGTGAAACCTTGACCCAACGCTGTGTGCCAGAGATGACACCACTTGCCTCTCAACTTCATGGTACAGTTTGGGTATCGCCTTTTTAGAGAAATAATTGCGGCCTGGTATCTTCCACTGTGGTGTCCCAATGGCCATCAGCTGGTATGGTAACAGCTCGCGAGCTAACAGTTCCGCCAAGCCATGTGTCAGACGCCGGGCAAGGGGGTGACTGGCAGAAATTGGCTTCTTCCGCTCAAAGATTTACATCACAGACACCTGGCTGCCGTGGGCAGAGGAGAAGGAATCGCAAGGTCAGAGGCGGAGTGGAGGAGGGTGGCTGTGAAGGTGCAAGGGACAAAGCAGCTGAAGAAGATAATGCACCTGAAGGAGGAAGAGGAGAAGGAGGGTGGCTTTTCTTTTGTGTGCTGCTTTCGCTCAGGTGCTCTTTCCATTGCAGTTTGTGCCTTCTCTCCATGTGCCTTCATAAGGCAGTTGTCCCTACGTGGGTGTTGGCCTTTCCACGGCTCAATTTTTGGAGGCAGAGAGAACAGAAGGCATTGCTCTGATCTACGGCAGACACATTAAAAAATGTCCAAACCACTGAGCCTCCCTGGGGTGATGGCACTATGGTGGCATCAGCAGCTGACGTTGAAGGGCATGTTGGCTTGCTGTCCATAGGTGGCGATACATGGCGCGGGACACTGCCACCAGCTGTTTCTGATGACAAGCTCCCCCTGCTTCTTTCAGGAACTTGTCTCCTCCTACTCCTCTCTGACTCCCCCTCTGAACTGTCCCCCTGTTCATTTCCTCTACTGGGAACATACGTGCGATCTGTATCATCGTCATCATCATAATCATCCAGCCCAGCTTCACTTGCCTCAGACACCTCCAAAACTGAACCAACAGCAGGTACTTCATCATCCTCCTCCTCACACGTTACGCCCCTAGTGTCGCCTAACTCAGACATATGAAGTGGTGTAACTTGCTTAGCACCTTCATCTGGTTGTAACAATAATGGCTGTGCATCAGTGATTTCCCACCAAATAACTCCTGTGAACTGTCAAATGTAGTGGATGTGGTACTTGGAGTAGTGCTGGTGGCTGTGGAAGATGAGGTGTTCTGTTTTAAATAGTCAACCACATCCTGACAATCTTGGGAGTTGATGGGACGTGTCTTCTTCTGAGCACTGTACTTTGGTCCAGGGCTGCACAAAATCACATCAGCATGACCTTGCACAGACCTGCTGGGTGGCCTTCCTCTGGGTCTGCCTCTACCTGTTTTGTCCGTTTTGTCCATATCGGGGGGGGGATGAAGTGAAAGGTATGCACTGACTTGATTAATACAATGTGCAGTCACACAGGTGCAGTTAACAGGTATGCACGGAGTGGTATATCACACTGCGTGCACTCACGTAGGTAGGTGGGTGCACTGAACACAACAAGTAGGTATATGCAATGATGGGTATTACAATGTGCACCTGTTACACACAGACAGGTACCGGACAGGCACAGTGACACTGCGTGCGTTCACATAGGTACGTGGGTGAATCAGCAAGGAGAATCAGCAAGGAGCAAGCTAAGAAGCCTACAAGAGCCTAACTAAGCTTTCCCTATAGGTCTCTCCACAGCAGCTCTCCCGTCTCTAATTAATGCAGGCACAAGAGTGAGTGAAAAGCCTGATGCTGCCTGCCTTTAATAAGGGGGGAGTGGCTCCAGGAGGGAGTGTAGCCTGATTGGCTACAAGGTGTCTGCTGACTGCAATGTAGAGGGTCAAAGTTGACCCTCATGATGCACTATGGGGGCGAACCGAACTTCTGGAAAAGTTTGCGGTTAGGCCTACACTGTGCAAGCAGCATTTACAAATTTAAAAAAAAGCCCCTGCCTAAATTCATATTTTTGCAGGAAAGTGTTGCAATTGATTCCCCTCTGCCATGCCACTGACCAGGTTTTTGGACACTTTTGACATCTATTTAAAAGAAATTGTGGCTGCAAATATGCATTGCCCTGAAGGTTTTCGTGGATAACTTTGCAAATGGTTTACGGACGTTCATTCGCAATGCTTGTCCATCACTACACTCCAGTTTATCTCTTCAAATGTATTTTTGGAAAATATTTCAAAATGATACAGGCACCAAGAGTTTCTGAGACTCTTTGTTAATTAATATGTGCAAACAATGGATTTTGATGCAATTCGGTTTGGGAGGAACTGAAGTACAGCAAAGTTTCCGTTATCCAGAACTCAGGCAACCAGAAGTCTCAAATAACCGTCATGCCTGAGGGTGTAAATGGGGATAGTGCTTCTGACATTTTGCAGGGCATACCAGAGCAGAAAATATTTACTGAGCCTGGGGCCATCTTCTACCCTTCCTGCATCTACCATTGGATTTTCCCAGAGGTCCATGCACTGCTCCCGACAGGGCAGGTGACACGCCGGCAGCCATACATAAAAAATGCCAGAAAGCCAGTAGGAGCTACAGAAAAGGCACCTATTTTCTGCGGCAGGGGGTTGGGGGCAAGCACACATATCCAGCATCAGGCAATCCCCGACTGTGCTGGATACAGGGGACTTTGCTGTATAAACAAGATTGGAAGGTCTGGGTTCAGTTTGTCATATAGTTAACAAAGACACATTTCTTATATTTGAGGAACACTTTCCATTTCAGATATAATCAAATGATTATTGCCCTTAAAGGGAAGGTTCAAGCAAAATAAAAAAAATGAGTTTCCCTTACCTGGGGCTTCTACCAGCCCCATGCAGCCATCCTGTGCCCTCGTAGTCACTCGCTGCTGCTTCAGTCCCCCGCTGGCAGCTTTCCGACCTCGGAGGTCAGTGGGCCGCATTGCGTACGTTTTTACGCATTTCCGCTAGTCCAGGAACATTAACGCATACATTTTTACACGTTACTGGTTCAATGCGTACATTTTTACGCATTGAACCAGTAATGCGTAAAAATTTATGTGTTCATGTTCTTGCACTAGCGGGAATACGTAAAAACGCACGCAATGCGGCCCGCCGACCTCCGAGGTCGAAAAGCTGCCAGCGGGGGACTGGAGCAGCAGTGAGTGACTACGAGGGCACAGGATGACTGCATGGGGCTGGTAGAAGCCCCAGGTAAGTGAAACTCATTTTCTAATTTTGCTTGGACATTCCCTTTAAGAAGCAGCGTCTTGTCTTGACTTCCTCACATGAATATAATATACTGCAGAAACTGCTAAAAGAGATGATTGCAGTGACCCATGAGGTGCTTACTGAGTAGGAAAGGTCACTCTATAGTAAATGTGCTTGTGTACATTAGGACCTGATATAGCAGAAAATAATCATTAGAAAGAAGTACTACGGGCATCCAAACTTTTCTCTTTAACTTATACAGTATCTGCCAACTGCAAAACCATTCATAAACAATACTGTAACAAAAACAGGCCAAAAAAGTGAAACAGCACTAAACACCTTTTTGTTTTCATCTCATTGGAGCTGTCCCCTAATTTATATATGCTGAAATAGGTATCCTAGCCACTGGTGATCTCAAAATGTGTCTCTTTTTTACCATCTGAACCAGATAAAGCTACAGTTACAGTCAAGCATGAAATGTTGTTTCAAGCCAGGAAATTAATCGCTAGATTCTGGATGAGGGAAATTGTTCCTGACATATCCATGAGAAAGAGAGACAATAATACCACCCTGCAATACAGAGAGTGGGTTTGTAAACATTGAACCAGATAGGTTATGCATGATAAATATGGAACCAGTGGAATAAGCCAACACGCTTACTTATGATAAATAGATGGGATATATTTACACTTTTAGACTTCAAACTAATTGTAGTGAATTATTTAATGTTATAGTTATGCCAAGACTGTTTTTATATCAAAGATGATTGGTAGAGTGGGCCAGTCAATAGGTATTGTTTTACACAACTTGGCTTCATTATTTTCGGTGTCACTATCTATATGCCAATTAAATCACACAGCACAACAATAAGGAACCGCTTGGCCCTGCATGTGCGCTATAGAAAAAACTTTATTGGTTCATAACAAATAGAATACTAAACAATATGAGATAAGGGACCTGATAACATGTGCAACAGAATGAGTGGTTTACTCAATTGAGTGCCCTTGTTGGCTACTATATATAGGAAAAACAAAGCATAAATTAGGAAAAAGAATTGGGGAACACCTTACAAATATTGTGGAAGCAGACAAGGACAGTCGTTTGGGACAACACTTCCAGGACTTTCATAATGGACAAACAAAGGGTCTATGGTTCAAAGGAATAATAAAACAAAAAGTGTCACATAGAGGGGGAGATATAGAAAACGAACTGTATAAAATTGAAGCCACCTGTATTTACAGGTTGGGTACGTTGATCCCCAATGGATTAAATTCTGATCTAAATCTAGCTTATTTCCTGTGAGAAAATATATATATATATATATATATATATATATATATATATATATATATATATAAAAAGGAGGAATGTATAAGAAGTCGATTTCAAAGAATAAATACAGTGGCAAAGATGAAAGACTAAAAACAAAAGATCTGTATGGGAAAGAAGTTGAGGGGTGTTGTTCTCTTTTAAATGCAATGTCCCTGTGATACAAGGATCGCTAACTCTGTTCCTGCTTTTAAAAATACCCCCATTGTTCCTTTTCCTCTGAAGAAACGTTGAAGGAAATGCCGATTTGTTGAAAAATCTGCCTGTCTAAAGCGAGAACCCAAAAAGAAAAGATCATCTGCATGGGCAAAGAATGTGTGAGTGTACCCCTCCAAGAGTGTACCCCTTCTCAAGAGTTTATTTCTGTCTAGTGCCATTAATGCTCATTGGTTTTTTGGACCATATATTTTTCATGTTATTTTGATCATTGTATCAGAGTCCCCCAGTGTCTGTCATTCCAATTTTAGATGTTTTTAACCTATTTTTGTCGCAGTGTTTATAATAAAGATTATGGTTATGAAGCTATTTTGGTTTTGTGTTATCTGATTCTTTGCCCATGCAGATGATCTTTTCTTTTTGGGTTTATGCAGTTTGTTTACATCTGATGGGGCACTTATCATGGTGCTATATATTTAATTTAGACTCAGATTTCGTTGCGAATGTCTAAAGCGAGAAGACGAGTCCATTGGAGTTGATTTTATCTGAAGTGCGAGCTGTGGATAATGAATATGCATGAGGGGGCGGGACATTCCCTCCCCGTAACTCATCCACAGAAACGGATAAGACAGCATGTATACTGCTTCTAGGCAACCTTCCGTGCTTTGAGAAAGCCCCGGTGGGAGGGGCGAAACACATCAGCAGGAAGGGAGGAGCTGGAGTGAGCGCTCACGTGACCCAGCACAGGCCGCACCACAGACGCAAACATGACGAACCTCATGTAAATGTGTCTCAACACGGAAACGTAAGACGCAATCATCTGAAAGGCAAGTGGTGGAGCTCGCTGACAACATAGCTTGAGCACCGCTGAAGACCGCAGATGAGGCGGACACACGCAGTGCGGAAACAGACACAGATAGAACGGCTGGCCGCAACGGGGAAGGAGTCGTGAGTATCATTACAAAAAGGGGAAGAGGATAAATATCTATGTGACAAGTTCTGTTCCATGAAAGCTAAAAGTCTGGAAACATATTAACATCTGCTCATCACGCATGCTAGGTCCTTGGGACTGTTAGTTATAGCTGAGTCTGCATTGCCTTATACGAAGTTGAAATGCATGAGATTGCAAGAGCACTGAAGGACTGTATTGAAGCTTTCAGGAGTGTGAACACAAGATTACCCCCTTAGATGCCCACGGCCTTTTTTGGCACTGAAGTGCATATGCAGCTGCTTTTTTGAGGCCTCTGGGTGTGCGCAGGTGGCGGGTCCACACATGGCCAGACCAAATAGGTGGCAGAGGCGATTAGCATAGGCTGGTGCTGGGCGATCGCCGCATGCAATAACCTATTGGTGGCTAGTGGAAACATACATATGTATTGCAGAGGAGCGCTCCCTCCGGTTCCTATAGGGTTTTAGAGTGTTTTTATAGGGGTTCACTGGCTGCTTTCCCACTTTATATATTTTTTTGTACCAATAAAGTTTTTTCTATAACGCACGTGCAGGGCCAAGCGGTTCATTATTGTTGTACTGTTCCAAATCACTGGTTGGCCCTCCTCAATGGAGTAGTGTATCTTAATTAATCTGCTCACATCTCCTTATAAATTTCAGTAAATCACACAGCACCAACATTTCAGTGCTTACAGTAAAGAGACACTGAAGCGAAAAAAAATTATGATAATGAATTGGTTGTGTAGTACAGCTAAGAAATAAAGCATTAGGAGCAGAGACATAATGCTGGGCATACATGGGATGACCCAGTGGCTCGATTAGCTGCTGGATCGACTCCCGCTGCGTCCCCGACGCCGTCCGGATCGATTCCCGCTCGTCCCCACGGGCGCTTCCTTATATTCCGCTCGACTCCCTGCTATTTTCCGCCTGCGGGGATCGAGCGTGGTATCGATCCGGCAGTTCATCGGACCTGTCAAAAATTATCAGCTGGGAGCATCAGCGGCTCGATACATGGTACAGAAACGTACCGTGTATTCCCAGCATAAGTCTAATATTTGTTTACAGTACAGGAAGAGTTAAGAAACTTCAGTTGTTATCTATGGAAATAGCCATTGAGCGCTACCACTTTGAAAGTGATGGAGAGCTCTGACTTCTGATTAGGTTATCTCAGCTGTATTGTGTTTTTTGTTTTGCAGAAAACAGTTCAGGACAGGTCAAAAGTTCACTGCCTGTTCTGCAAAAACGTTTAGAATGCTGATTAATGTGCAAACTGCAAGTATTAGAGAATGATGCAATGTTATAAAAAAAAAGCTGTATAAATGAAAATAAAAATATGACAATATTTTTTTTGCTACCAATGTTCTAGTAATTACCCCTACTACACAACCAATTTATGATATCATAATTTTTTTTTCCGCTTCGGTGTCTTTTTAAGGCTAATGTATCGCTAAAAATAATATCCTGACTTTAACATCCTTAGCGGTAATCCCAGGTCAGGCTCGGGACAGAAATCGTCAGCTCAGAGCTGTAATCCCGTGCCTGAGTGAGTAATATGCAGAAGCTGCTGCAGATCTCACTGTGGTATGTTTTTTTTCGTTTTGTTTTTAGGGTCTAAAAGCTTGTGAAAAAATTGCACGGCTTTTAGACCTGTGCAGTAAAAGGTGCTCTCTTTCCCTTTTACTAAGCAGACACATTGATCTCTCCTTTGAAATACAGTCAGCCATCTCTGGAATACATCTTACTAGTTCATACATACACTGGAGGGAGGCTATCTTACTAGTTCATACATACACTGGAGGGAGGCTATGGAGAATGATGCATGGCAGGGTGGCACTGCCCTATTCCACAACCTCCTGCACTGCACCCCATATTCGTCTTGGTGGGCAAGGGATTCGCATATCCATGTAAAATCCCATAGTGAACAATAAGGGCTTGATCACACATAAGGAGAGAACATACCATTTTTCTGGACTGGAGAAAGGTGAGAACACTAACATGCTTGTGTCCTCTTCTGTAACATTGATGTAACATTTCTGCATCTGTAACACTGATGTGTAGCTGAAAGTGGACACAAGCATCTTAGTGTGCTTAGGCCCTAAACAGACATGAAAATAGATCCCATGTCATTGCAGGGAACATTTCACACATGTCCATTTTAAAATAATTCATTTAATCTGTTCTGGTGAATTGAGCAGAAAGTCCTGACACCTGCAGCATTTTTCAGACATGAACATAAATGCATTGGATATTGGCAGATACCAACACATGCAGAGCATTTAGGAAATGGGCAGTATCCGTTACTATCCATCTTTGCAGCAATGACCTTTCTGTCTGTTAACTTTACTAATCAAAACTGATGCAATTGGATAAAAAAATGGACTGGACTGGACCATATGTCCAGTAAACTGTACACATTTTCAATCCGGCATAGCGTGAACCTAGCCCAATAGTGAAGAGGAGTTCAGCATACACTGTGCCTCATCCCAGAATACACTGCGAGATAACGAAACATTGCTGCTCCTGAGACCCAGGCCAAACACACTCTGGGACATTTCTCCATAGCACTTTTGCTGAGAATTTAGTGAGTATAGGAATTTTTGTATTCTTTATTTTGAGAGTTTCTTTTCCCGGTAGAAAGTGGAGAGGGAGGTGCTGGCCAAATTGTCAGGAAAATAAATCCTGGCCATTCATTTCATCAGTGGGGATAAATCATAGCAGCTGAAGCTTGCTGGTTCACTATTTTTTCCTTGTTTATTTCTCTACATTTTCCATATTGCTGCTGCAGCAACAGCGAAGGGTCATCCAAGGGTCACTTACCTCTTCTTTCAGGTCCATCTGGGTTATAATAAGCTGCATAGAAAGGCAAACATCTATACACCAATGCTCACAGAGCCATAGGCCCACTACAATATCCTTTGTTAATATTTAATAGAGAAGACAAAGTTTCACATTCATTGTATACAGGAGAGAGTTTCTCCTCATCTTTTCAAAAGGAAGATATAAGGACTATACAGCCTCAGTTCAAATGACCCATTGTGATCAATAACACTGGGAAACACTCCTGCAGCTGCTGCAAGCTAGATAATGCAGTCTTCTTGCAAGTAAACAGATGACTGTTCAAGGCAAGCGTCGGCTGAAAAATAACTGCATAACCAGTTGTGATCACCAGGTGGCAATGCAGAGCTCTTTTGTTCCAAACTCTGATAAATGCCGTTGTTAGTATTTGGAATAGTAGGAGAACATTCATGTTACATCATTTTGTATATTACAGCTATGAAATGCAGCCAAAGAGCTGGCTGTGTAACACAGGAAAAGAAAAGACAGAAGAGTGACATTCAGATACTGTTCTTCTCTTACTCTAAAACCTTAGCTCAACGTCCTATTCTTTTAAATGCATATGATAGTAGAGTAAAGCATGTGCATTAGAAAGATGACTGTACTTTTTGCAATGCAACAGCTAGATAGATAGATAGATAGATAGATAGATAGATAGATAGATAGATAGATAGATAGATAGATAGATAGGTAGATCCTAGCTGCGATTCCTGTTGAGATAACTAAGCAATTTGACAGACAGCTGTCCCATCTCATCTTCACCTGCATGTTATATCAGGATGAGGCTAGGAGGGAGTGTGTGTACTGGTCACCTGACCCCACCTAACTCCTTCCTCTGAGAGTTTAGATTTTATTTTATTTATTTATTTTTATTTAAGTATTTATATCGTGCCGACATATTGTGCAGCGCTGCACAGAGTATATAGTCTTGTCACAAACTGTCCCTCAGAGGGGCTCACAATCTAGGCCCTGCTTGTAAATGCATTTTCATTATGTATCCAGCAAAGAGTCTTTTTAGTTTTTGTTGCTGGGTTAAGGACACCTGATGTGAGAGGGATATGGAGGGTGCCATATTTGTTTCAATTACAGCAATGCAGATTGCATGGCAGTCCTGCTGATCATTTGCCTCTAATCATTTTAGTCATAGACTGTGAACAAGCATGCAAATCAGGTGTTTCTGCTTGTAGCCTGAGTGGATTTCCGCATGTTTATTTCAGGTGGGTGGTTCAGGAAATAAATATGGCAGCATCCATATCCCTCTCACTGCAGATGTCCATTAAAGGAGATCATGCCTGTTGAGTAACAGCCTAAAGTTTGTCATGCCAGAATTTATCAAGCACTCAGTTTGCCAGTATGTGACAACTCTAAATGGTCTAAATGGCAACTGTGCTGGCTGGCTCAGCTGTCACTTCCCCCTTACTTCCCTTGCCCGTTATAGGTATTCTCAGTATAGGTATAGTTATTCTCAGTATTAAGTTGCCCTCGACTGAAGGGAGGTCTAGTCAGTGGAATTATTATTGGTGTGCATTTACTATCTCCTTAGCTTGCACTATTTGGTCAGTGGAATGCCAAGTCCTGGTGAGTAACCTCTCATTTACACTCCCCTCAAGACTCTGCATAGGGAAGAAGGGAGGAAGGCACTCCAGGATCAGTGTGAGCTGCCTTTCTATCATCAAGCACCTGTAGGCACGTGCCTACAGTGCCTTATGGTAAATCTGGCCCAGCCCAACACTTACACACCTGAAGCTTGGCTGCAACCTGAAAAAAGGAGGACAGCGCATAGTAACCGTGCGGCACACTACAACTGCAGGAAATGAACAGTGAACTCACTTCCACATCTGGAGTAGACTCCCTGGTCTCTGTGCTGCTTTCCCCTCTGTTCATGTTGCTGTTGATCTGAGGTGTGTAAGTGATGGGGAGAAGCAGCAGCAGCCACACAAGTCACAGACAGGGCAGCACTGTCAGCATGAGAGGCCCCTGCAGTAGGTGAGGCCACTTGGTTTGCCTGGGCCTAGCTGTACCTCTGGCCTCGAGGACTGGAATTCGATACCTGTTTGTTAGACAGTAGACACTGGTTTAGCAGAATAGCCAAGCCGATAGGATTTTATTTAACACAATAAGCATTCACATCCTCCATATTTCTTTTAACGCAAATATGTTTTTGTAACAGTGTTTCATTGTTTCCTACAGTAGTTGCATAGTATTGATTAAACATTTAATTTTACACACACACACCACACACACACACACACACACACACACACACACACACACACACACGCACACACACACACGCACACACACACACACACACACACACACACACACGAACACACACACACACACACACGAACACAAACACACACACACACGCACACACACACACACACACACGAACACACACACACACACACACACACACACACGAACACACACACACACACACACACACCACACTACACACGCACGCACGCACACACGCACGCACGCACACACGCACGCACGCACACACACACACACACACACACACACACCACACCACACACACACGAACACACACACACACACACGCGAACACACACACACACACACCACACCACACCACACTACACACGCACGCACACACGCACGCACACACACACACAGACACACACACACACACACCACACCACACACGCACACACGCACACACACACACAACATGTCTTTCTAATGCCTCATGATGATTGGAGTTTGATATTTCACCTATACATTTGTGAAGCTGTCATGCAGAACAGTTAGCAGAAGCAACATAAGCCATATCGGAGACTTGCAGGACACCTTTGCCAAGGTGAAAAGCCTGGCATTTCTTGCTGACTATGTTGTATTAAAGATGCCTGAAGTAAGAGGAGTGTAGGGCCTGCCAACTTTATTCCCTTTTAGGAAATCAAAGACCTGGCTGTCGTTCTGATATTTTGACTTCAGTGGTTACAAAAGAACTGACCTGGAATAAGAAAGCAATGGAGTCAGAACACTTACTATTGAGCACTTCAGCATACTTGTATTTGGTCAATGAGTTTGGGAATTAGAAGCTGAAGATCAGCACTACAGCCAGGGAAATAGAATTTTTTAAGGCTGTCAGCAGCGACTCCTTCTATATCCTTATTTCAGGATATATTGGAAACTTCCAGACTAATAGCTGTGCAGAATGGATTCAAATATTTTATATTTATAATGTCATCTATCTATTCCTTAAACACGTAGCAACCCAACTCAGACCACACTGTGCACTGCACAGTGGCTAGTAATGGCGCAGCTATAGGGCAATGCTATAGTCCACAGCTGCGTAACGGTAGTTCGGGTGCCCATTCCCCCAATCGCTAGGACTCAGAGAGGGAATAGTGTTAAATGCTGCCAGGAATTTCAGCAGCATCAGGGTGATCAGTCATTTGACTCACCCTGCGCCCAACTGCCCGGCGGGGTAATAATATGTACTCGTTGAACAGACCTTTATTATGCAAAGCAGGGTGCTTTTCTTGGCCAGATTTTTAGCTGCAGGTTCTGGACCAGATCCTATGATGTTTATTATGCTAGGCTGTTTATTTTGCAGTATCACCCCCCCCCCCCCAAAAAAAAAGACCAGCTATCTACTTGTACCGGTTTTAGAACTCTCAGTGATGAACATTCCACAGAGATCACCTGCTGCCAGTACTAAATATATTGCTGCCTGTGATAAATTTCAAAGTCTAAATCAGGGAAAGGAAAGATTTTACAATGGGCAAACACTCCCTAAATAGTTTATGAATTAATACAATGAGCGATTGTATTCATTATGTTATTTTTGTTGCAGTTTTTTTTAAGACTACAAAATTCAGGAAGCATTTCCCACTGTGACTACTTCACTGGGCTCCCTTCAATGACTAATTTCACTAGGAGGAGATAGTCTACACATCTGGAGGGATCTTGGCTGTACGTAATGCTGTACATGCAGTGACCGGTCCAGTGTCCAGGTGTATCTTGGTGTAAACAAAAAGTGGCCATGGAAACTGATTCGGAGTACAGAATCTATACTGATAATAGGTGGTTGAGTACACTTGTTGCAGGCCGCAGCATACTTAGTAAAAGTGATGGTGGGAGAGACATAATGCATCAGCACTCTTTCCCAAAAAATGGGTGAAAAAGAACTGCCCTATATGCTGTATGTACCATGTAGATAATGTCTGGGCTTAAGAGTAGTGTTGACATGTTTGGAATTATTCAAATTCATAATGGTGTTTGAATGATTTGGAACCTAACTTGAATGTTACAAGCGCTGACTGTGGCAGAAAAAGTGGGAGGGGCTAACACACCCTTGTCGCCGGCACCGCCTCTGCCCACTGTGCTGCATATTGCCAAGCTGGAAATGCAACAGGCAAGGTTGGCGACAAAGGTGTGTTAAAACTACACACACACACACACACACACACACACACACACACACACACACACACACACACACACACACACACACACATTTAGTATTTTTCTTTTTAAGGTACACTTTATTTTCTAAACAATTTACATATATATATATATCCGCGCTAAGGATCTCTATATATCCAAAAAGCTGCCCAGAAGTTTAAAGTCCTCAGATAGACTTATTTGACATATATTTTCTCATTCAACTTCAGCGTTGATTGGAATTTCAAGCTCAACTCCACCACCAGACACTCTTTAAAGTACAGGCTTACCAGGTTGAAGAAAGACCCAGATTATAACGTCTAAGCATATGTGTTTTAACCATCCCATCGACCATTACTTCTTTGGTATTGACCAGAAGGATCAAGCCCTCTTCATACGATACAGTTTATGCTCAGTATAAAACCATAATCAGAAAAATAGATCTAAGTGTAGTACATTTAAAAACTCCACTTTTTATTGCTTCAATTCATACTCACATCCGGGTCCTTGTGACAGGAACCTACAATGTACAAGCACGTTTCTGATAAAGTACCGTTCTCACATGCACCATTCGTAAGTCCGACCGGTTTCGCTATGGCGTCATCAGGGGCATGCTTACCGAATGGTTCAAATCAGCTCTTTAAATAGATCTATTGAAGCGGGACCTCCCGTCACGGTCGCGTCTCCCAGCCGTGCATAAGGTGCTTGTCCACAACAAGTGACATACCACCATGTCAGATTAATCCGCCATGTGGAGTGCACGGAAGGTAAAGTATTAAGTCTCCTAGGCTATTATGCTTGAAACACACAGATAGAGGATCTATTTCCTCTCTATCCCTGCAGGTGAATGGCAGATGTAAACTGTCTGGCACTCCATTTACAACAATAAACACTTGAAACAATACATACATTCATAAACAGCAATCAATAAAACAATATCTGTAAAAAAAATGTTTAAATGAATAACATTTACATACATAAAAGTTATTACACGTATAACTTGCAACTGTTAACCCATATCCCATATCCGCCCATCTTGTGGTAAATTTCCTAACTGCACCCTCTTCCTATTCCCCCACACTATAATTAATGCCTTCCCCATAATTTCCAAAACAGTATCCTTATTCATCAGTAAGAAAACAGTTGAGGTCGAGTTCAACTGTATGTATGTATGTATTGTTTCAAGTGTTTATTGTTGTAATTAAATGGAGTGCCAGTTTACATCTGCCATTCACCAGCAGGGATAGAGAGGAAATAGATCCCCTATCTGTGCGTTTCAATCATAATAGCCTAGGGGACTTAATACTTTACCTTCTGTGCGCTCCAAGTGTCGGATTAATCTGACATGGTGGTACATCACTTGTTGTGGACGTGCACCTTATGCGGAAGTGTTAAGATTATGCTATACATTACCTCCGTGCGCTCCAAGCGGTGGACGGAGTGTGACGTAATTGGCGGAAGTGATGTAACCCGGATATGCATGGCGGGGAGATGCAACCGTGACGGGAGGTCCCGCTTCAATAGATCTATTTAAAGAGCTGATTTGAAACATTCGGTAAACATGCCCATGATGACGTCATAGCGAAACCGGTCGGGCTTGCGAATGGTGGATGTGAGAACGGTACTTTATTATCAGAAACGCGCTTGTACATTGTGGGTCCCTGTCACTAGAGATGGCCCGAACAGTTCGCATGCAAACGGTTCCAGGCGAACTTTCGGTGGTTCGCGTTCGCTGGCTTTTGCGGAAGTTAGATTCGCTCCATAGTGCGCCATTAGGGCCAAATTTGACCCTCTACATCACAGTCAGCAGGCACATTGTAGCCAATTAGGCTACACTCTCTCCTGGAGCCCCACCCCCCATATAAAAGGCAGGCAGCCCCGGGCTTTACACTCACTCGTTTGCCTGCATTACTTAGTGAAGGGACAGCTGCTGGCAGACTCTCATAGGGAAAGATTAGTTAGGCTGTTGTAGGCTTGTCAGCTTGCTCCTGGCTGATTGTTATTGCTAAAATAGCACCCCTCAACAGCTCTTTTGAGAGCTAATGTTCTCCTGATGTGTTTTTGTTTTGTGTAGCCCACTGACACTGACATTATACAGCCCTATCTGTTGCAGCTGGACCTTGGTAATTGTTATTACTGTGCCAGCCAGGCCCTGCCTAACTATCTATACTGGGACACCTACCTATGCCTTCCTAACTACTGGGGCACCTACTTACCTATACGGGGACACCTACCTATGCTTACCTACCTACCTATACTAGGGTACCTACCTATGCCTACCTACCTATCCTGGAACTCCTACCTATGGCTAGCTAACTACTGGGGCACCTACCTATGCCTACCTACCTATACTGGGACTCCTACCTATGCCTACCTACCTATACTGGGACTCCTACCTATGCCTACCTACCTATACTGGGACTCCTACCTATGCCTAGCTAACTACTGGGGCACCTACCTATGCCTACCTACCTATACTGGGACTCCTACCTATGCCTAGCTAACTGCTGGGGCACCTACCTATGCCTACCTACCTATACTGGGGGGCCTACCTACATACAAGAGGATAATAAGGTCGTTGCTTCATTGTGAACAGACCAAATGTGATCAGGTGGACAGTCACTGTTGTTCTATCATTGAGCTACCACAGCCCGGTGACCATATGGGCTTGAAAACCACTATCGCCACAGTGCGCACCAGTCCAGCACGCCCGTCACTACGCAAACAGCTGTTTGCGGTGCGTTACACAGTGAGTTTGGTGTGTCAGTGTGAAGCAGTACTCTAATTACACTCCCTGATTGATGTATACAACCTGCAAGATGTTTGAAAACACTTTAGTCCTGCAATTTAGCATTCCGTGAAATCCAGATTTTTTCCCGGGACTTTTGGCGTCTCTCCCACTCATCCATGCCCCCCTCCAGGTGTTAGACCCCTTGAAACATCTTTTCCATACTTTTTGTGGCCAGCATAAATGTTTCTAGTTTTCAAAGTACGCATCCCCATTGAAGTCTATTACGGTTCACTGAAGTTTTGCGGAAGTTCGCGAACCCCGTTCAAGAAACTAAAATCAGAGGTTTGGGCCATCTCTACCTGTCACAAGGGCCCGGATGTGAGTATTTTACTTGTATGAATTGAAGCAATAAAAAATTGAGTTTTTAAACGGACTACACTTAGATCTATTTTTATGATTATGGTTTTATACTGAGGATAAACTGTATCATATGAAGAGGGCTGGATCCTTCTTGCCGCTACCAAAGAAGTGATGATCGATGGAATGGTTAAACACATATGCTTAAACCTTATAATCTGGGTCTTTCTTCAACTTGGTAAGCCTGCACTTTAAAGGGTGTCTGGTGGTGGAGTTGAACTTGAAATTCTGATCAGCGCTGAATTTGAATGAGTAAACTTTGTTTTCTGAACACTGATTCAAAAAGAGTCCTTTCCATCCCTTGTTATTATTGTTTTCCCTGTAAGTGCTCCACAGTCACCGCAATGAATACGCACATTTGTAATCAGGCACATGCGAGTTCACGAGCTGCATATGCTCTGTAAAAGGAACGGCTTACGCACATCTTCTTTTATTCGTATGTAAGTCGTTCCTTTCACTAAGCATGCACGCTTTGTGAACTCATGCATGCTTAGTACAAATGCGCTCATTCATGGCTCTGACTGTAGTGCAGGAATGGATCTGAATATGGGAGGACACTTACGGACAACTACCTGGCAGTCAAGTAAAAGAATAGGAAATAACAGGGAGTGGAAGGGATTATGGAGGAAACAAAGTGCAGGAAGGTAACTAACCTTAACCACTGTACCTCTGGCTACCTATAGTGAGAGGCCAACTTATGGCTACCTATACTGGGGAGGAGCCTTAGGCTACCTATACTGGGGTCTACCTGGTGCGTACATCTGGCTACCATTGCTTAAGGGCTATGTAATATTTGGGCACTTCTTTGGCTACCTAAAATTGGTATGGGGAGAGGGGCACAACGATGCCTATTACCTTTGTGAAGGGGCCCAACCACATCTTTGCTATGGTGCCCCATGATTTCTAGCTACACCCCTGGTTGCGTGCTACATTATCATGATTTATGAATAAATTGGTAAAATGGAAATTTAGTATAAGTTAGATTCTCGTAATCACAGATTGTAGTCTCTGTGTAGCTTCAATAAATTATTTCTGGTTAACGCTTTTTTCTTTTCTTTTTTTTTAAATCTTCATTTTATTTTATGATGCTAGGACTTTAGTACTTTTTTGGAATTCTTCCACTACCAAAAGAACTTAGTAAATGTTTTAGTAAGAGATTTTATATTTTTTGGTTCAGTCATAAATGGAATGTGAATTAATTATAGATTCTTTGGGAGGAAGACTGTTGTTAAAAGCATGCATCTGCCTTAATCGTTTCAAATGTGTGATGTAGAACTGTGTAAACCCTTGCATTATAGCATAAATTGTCTGCGTAATATTCTACCAATGCATCTGCGTGCATATTCTGTTTTTTATTTGTACAAAGAAATTCTTACCTTCTAAATTCTGTACATAGGCAAATATATAAACAGTGATCTCTAGCATTTTGTTTTTGAAAAGTAATTAAATAACATGTGTTAAATAAAATGTCATAAAAAATGTTTAGTATGCTGTATTGTTACGCACGTGTTGTTTATAAAGATGTACAAATAAAAATCACTGTGATACTGCTGTCTTTTTTTTTTGTTATTCCTTTGCGATTTGATCTTGTTTTGGTTTGCATTTTCCATGTACATTTTTTTCCTTTTTATTTGCGATTTTAGTATTTTTGGCTAAATATAATAGAATTGAAAATGCATGCAGTATGAAGAAAAAAGAGCAGAAGGCTGTCCAATTTTTTTTAATGGTAAGAAAAGTGCAAAACTGAGACACATGCAAAAAAAAAAAAAAAAAAAAAAAAAAGGTCTCAAATCACGAGTACCCCATTGACTTTAATTACACGTGTGGAGGCGCAATGCGCCCACAGTGCAGCAAAACTTGAAGCGGAACTGTAGAGTGAAAGTAAACACATTTTTTCACTTTCCTGGGGCTTCCCCAAGCCCCCAGCAGCCGTCCTGTCCCACGCCGCTTCTTGTCGAGCCTCCGTTCTCCCGCCGCCAGCTACTTTCGGTTTCGCCGCCGGGCCACTGCGCCTGCGCGGCTCTGGCCACGCGTATACTGTCTTCGCATTCCCCGCTATTGCAGAGGGGAACTCGAAGAAAGGATACGCTTGGCAGTTCTGTGCTGGCCTCGACTTACAAATCGAGGTATGGGACGGAGCGGTGGTGGGAGAACAGAGGCTCGGGCAGGACTGGCGCAGGACAGGATAGCTGCTGGGGGCTTGGGCAAGCCCCAGGTAAGTGAAACAATGTGTTTATTTTCACTCTACAGTTCCGCTTTAAGCGATTTTGTCAAGTTTATTCACAGTTTTACAGTTGTGCATGGGGAGGAATTATAGGAAAACTTAGATAACACATTTTTACAAGTGCATAGTAGTTGTGTGTAGGGACAGGACGGTAGGAAAATGGAAATATCATATTTCACTACTGCTTCTTTTAGCAGTACAGAATTCAAAACCACATGATTTAGATCATGTAACTGATCTTTGTTGTAAACTATAGGAATTGTATTTTTCCTGATTAATGGCAAGTGTCTGTACACAGGCTTATCAGGTTTTGGATAGCGTAAACAAGCCAAAAAGCAATTAATTTTTCCCAGATGATAGTGGCAATAATGAAATCTGTAGAAGTAACCATTATCTTAAACTGGAGTCCCTAAGTGAGGTGCTATGTCCATGATCCAGGATGAAGGTCACTGTGTGCTGAGGGCAGACCATACCTGATCCATTTCTTAAGGGGACAGGAAGGGAGTGTAAGCATATAGGAGTAAGCATTATAAAAAGGAAGAGTGTCAACAGTACAAATAATTAAATACTTTGGTCACCTGTAGAACTGTGATTGACTGATTTATTTATTTTTACCTCAAATGATGAAAGACATAAAAGGGTTAATAGACCTGCAGACACTTGTGGAAAGCTTTCTGGTGTGAATCTTATTTTGTGTTTTTACTGTAGCATTCTGTAGCATACTGTAGTGTTCAGAAAATGGTTTACTCTTAGGTGTAAGAGCTTACAGTGAAATAAGCTAGCCAAAAGAAGGCAGACAATGGGGTAATCCTACACAGGATCACAATTCCCCAGCTAATATACCAATCTGATAGTAGTAGGTATGCCATATGACAGCTTCCATTCCTTTTACATTTCAGCAGCAATCAGTCATGCTTGCTGCTGTACACATATTCGTACTGTTTGCTGCAGAAAAAAAAAACATGCCTTCTAGACTCTGCCTGTGGTCAGTGTGATAAAGATTTTCCACCAGATTCCATCATTTGTGCAAAAATGTGTGGTATGCCGTCAGAGCTCTGACTTGAATGTGCCATAACTTCTGCACAAATGTATTTGATATGTAGTTACTGCATTGCGGCTTATAGTGGGTGGTGGATTTATGAATGGTTTTTGCTCTTATATACACCCTGACTAAGCCGTTTAGGTGAAACATGTTGGTCCTCTAGCACTTCTGTAAAGCACTCACACTTTGGCCCATCGGCAATTAACATTTTCTTCTTAGTTTTCTCCTAGTTGATATTTTTAAATGTGTCAATAAAACGCCCTTCAAACCACTATCAAGCAAGACAAAGCTCAAAATAATTTTGATAGTAGTTTTTTACCTATTTTTTGGTACTTTTGCAATTGCTAAATTATGGGAAGTTGTTTTAAATGGTAAATGAAAAATTATCTCCTAGGAAAAAACGCAGTAGAAAAAGTGAATTGCATATGGGCCTTTGTTTGTTAGGTAGTTGTAACGATTTGTGTCAGCAAAAGGCAGAATTCTGATTATTAGGTGATCTGCAGTATCACCAATAATGCAGATGTATACCTGATTATAAGATGATCTGCAGAATCACCTATAATGCTGGTATATCAGAAGTTGCCGTGACAACAAATACAAAAGGTGTAACAGGTGTAACGTGCTTGGTGCAACAGTAATGCAGATAGCTCACCAGAGGAGCTGGTGAGTACTATCAGTAAAGTAAGCCTCACCAGAGGAGCTGGTGAGCACTTATCAGTGCAGGAGCTATTACCAGAGGAGCTGGTGAATGATAACAAATGCAATAGCTCTCACCAGAGGAGCTGGTGTATGATAACAATGTAATAGTTCTCACCAGAGGAGTTGGTGGAGACTATCAAAACAGAAGTCCTCACCAGAGGAGCTGGTGGGCACTAATAGTAGTAACCTCACCAGTGACAAGGGCCCACTGGTGAGTAGAGTAGTCAGAAAGATCGGATTGGCAACAGACAGGAAGATACAGTACAGAATCGGCAGGCTAGAGGATCAAGGTAATTCAGGCAGAGTTAGCAACAGGATCAGATGGCTATAGTACAAAGGCGTTCAGCGAAAGGGAAGTCAGAAGAGAGAGCCAGAGTCATACACAGGTATCAAGCAATATATATCAAATAACAATAATAATCCTAGTCTGTGTGAAATTCCCGGTTTCCTCCCCTGATCAAAGCACACCAGATCTATCTAAGGGTCTGAGTGCTAACACGTAGCATTCGCAACAGCAGACACTTTGCAAGTGAAACCACGCCGCTTACGAAGCGGAGGAGACCCCTCGGATGTTTCCGCTGACGTCAGCCGACCGGCCGGTCAGCTGACGCACCTCCTTCCCGCATAAAGATCTCGTCTGTGCGCGCGCGCGACAAAGCTACTCTGTGAGCCACTGACAGTCCCCTCCTCGGCGTGCTAGACGCCAGAGGGATGGTAGACTTGCCTGACAGTGAAACCGAAGCAGCTGCGGAGGCATCCAGACTGCCCGCAGCTGCTTCTCCAGGGATTGTTACAGTAGTCAATAGCATCTTTTCTTTTACCCCCTAGAACTTGGTGTTTAGAGTCTGAGATCTGATACTCTGTGCAAGTGGCGTGGGGGGTCCAGTGTGCAATATTGAACCTCTCACCTGTGACATATATCAATATGCACAGTTCTTCACACAATCTCTATATCTTTTTAGAGTGGGGCTATATTTGTTGCATATCTGTGTTTGTGCCTTATTTAACATCTTTTACCATATCTTTAATAAAGGCTACATGTTAATTGTGTCCTCAGGGCCCTGTCCCTTCAAGGGACACTTTCAGTGTTAAATTTACAAGTAGCTTGACATTTGTAACCTCATTACTTTATTAAGTAAATATATAGCTCAGTGCGGGGAAAACTTTGGCGCACCGGATTCCTCTCCCCCTTTCCACCCTGTAGAGTTACGAGCAGTGGTGGGGGATTTGAAACTCATCTTGATAGCCAATTCCTGCATTGTGTCTCCATAGCAACAGTTCATCACATGATTGGATGTCGGGACGTGCCAGCTTAATACATGCTGGCAGCCAGCTGGCACGTCCCGACATCCCATCCTTTTGCAATGGAGACACAATGTGGGAATCAGCCATCAAGGTGAGTTTCAAATCCCCCTGCTTCCCACTCGCAACTCTGAGGGGGGGGGGTTTGGATTTTAAGGAATGCAGCCCACGATCCACAGCTTAAAGTTTGCCCAGCCCTGGTATAGCTGCTTATCGATGCAATTAAGTCTAAAACACAAAGTGAATGACACTTCTGTAGCCCATCTTAGTCTTTATAAATGTTTTGTTGATAAAAGAAGTTTATTCCTTATTATTATTATTATTTAGTATTTATATAGCGCCGACATCTTCTGCAGTGTTGTTCAGAGTATATAGTCTTATCATTAATGGTCCCTCAAAGGGGCTCACAATCTAATCCGTACCATAGTCATATCTTAATTGAAAAAAATGGTTTGGAAAGGAAAGGGCCAGACTGATCTGAGCCAACAGAGATGCTACAGAGCCTTATCTAACCACTTTAGAACTGCACAACACATTGAACAACATCAGATCTAAGCCCAGTCCATCAACATCAAGAAGCTTAGAGAGCACAGGGCTCATGGTCACGTGGGGTGTGACCACGCCCCCTCTGCATTGCCCACCCCATGCGTACGCTATGGTGCAAGAATGTGGAGGTGCTGTTCTGTGGGATATTCTGGGTTGCCTAGTAACAGCAGTGTATACAGAGCGGTGGCGGATGCGTAAAAATTACATAAGGCATAGCTGAGCTGTGTAAACGAATAAATAAATAAACACATAACTAGTAAATATATATAATTATAATTAAAAAGCTAAAGAGACGCAGAAAATATTAGATATAATTATTAATATACAGTGGGTTGCAAAAGTATTCGTCCCCCTTGAAGGTTTCCACATTTTGTCATATTTCTGCCACAAACATGAATCAATTTTACTGGAATTCCACATGAAAGACCAACACAAAGTGGTGTACACATGAGAAGTGGAACGAAAATCATACATGATTCCAAACATTTTTTACAAATAAATAACTGCAAAGTGGTGTGTGCATAATTATTCAGCCCCCTTTGATCTGAGTGCAGTCAGTTGCCTATAGACATTGCCTGATGAGTGCTAATGACTAAATAGAGTGCACCTGTGTGTAATCTAATGTTAGTACAAATACAGCTGCTCTGTGAGGGCCTCAGAGGTTGTCTAAGAGAATATTGGGAGCAACAACACCGTGAAGTCCAAAGAACACACAAGACAGGTCAGGGATCAAGTTATTGAGAAATTTAAAGCAGGCTTAGGCTACAAAAAGATTTCAAAAGCCTTGAACATCCCACGGAGCACTGTTCAAGTGATCATTCAGAAATGGAAGGAGTATGGCACAACTGTAAACCTACCAAGACAAGGCCACCCACCTAAACTCACAGGCCGAACAAGAAGACCGCTGATCAGAAATGCAGTCAAAAGGCCCATGGTGACTCTGGACGAGCTGCAGAGATCTACAGCTCAGGTGGGAGACTCTGTCCATAGGACAACTATTAGTCATGCACTGTACAAAGTTGGCCTTTATGGAAGAGTGGCAAGAAGAAAGGCATTGTTAACAGAAAGCATAAGAAGTCCCGTTTGCAGTTTGCCACAAGCCATGTGGGGGACACAGCAACCATGTGGAAGAAGGTGCTCTGGTCAGATGAGACCAAAATGGAACTTTTTGGCCAAAATGCAAAACGCTATGTGTGGCGGAAAACTAACACTGCACATCACTCTGAACACACCATCCCCACTGTCAAATATGGTGGTGGCAGCATCATCCTCGGGGGGGGTGCATCTCTTCAGCAGGGACAGGGAAGCTGGTCAGAGTTGATGGGAAGATGGATGGAGCCAAATACAGGGCAAACTTGGAAGAAAACCTCTTGGAGACTGCAAAAGCCGAGAGACTGGGGCGGAGGTTCACCTTCCAGCAGGACAATGATCCTAAACATAAAGCCAGGGCAACAACGGAATGGTTTAAAACAAAACATATCCATGTGTTAGAATGGCCCAGTCAAAGTCCAGATCTAAATCCAATCGAGAATCTGTGGCGAGATCTGAAAACTGCTGTTCACAAACTCTGTCCATCTAATCTGACTGAGCTGGAGCTGTTTTGCAAAGAAGAATGGGCAAGGATTTCAGTCTCTAGATGTGCAAAGCTGGTAGAGACATACCCTAAAAGACTGGCAGCTGTAATTGCAGCAAAAGGTGGTTCTAGTATTGACTCAGGGGGCGAATAATTACGCACACCCCACTTTGCAGTTATTTATTTGTAAAAAATGTATGGAATGATGTATGATTTTTGTTCCACTTCTCACGTGTACACCACTTTGTATTAGTCTTACACGTGGAATTCCCAAAAAATTGATGCATGTTTGTGGCAGTAATGTGACAAAATGTGAAAACTTCAAGGGGGCCGAATACTTTTGCAACCCACTGTATATACATATACATATATATATATAATATATATATATATATATATATATATATATATATATATATATATACAAATATATATATATATATATATATATATATATATATATATATATATATATATATATGTATATATATATATATATATATATATACACATATACTGTATATATACATACACCTTAAACATTTTTTGACAGATACAGAAATAATGACTCGGTTTATCCATTGTCAACTTTAAGGTATGTTTCAGATGAAATGTATGCCTTTTTTACTGTTTGCCATGATGTCTGATAGCTTAAGACAGATTTCATAACGTCTTTTAATGTAGACTCACTTAAAGATAAGATAGATCCAGGCTTATCGCTTAGTGAGAGGTTATATTCTAGAACTGACAATCCTTCCTTTGTGTTCTACCATTCACAAATATCTTGCTGTGTCTATGTCATTTTCTCATTTGCAGCTGTACATTGCTTCATTGTTAGAAGTGAAACCTTCCTGGATGATTGTTTGCCACCATAAAGCTCAACAGAAACATAGTTGTAAAGGGCAACCAAATGAAATATACTCAGAATAGACATCAGGTTAAACTGAAGGAGAATTTCTAATTAGTTAAGATTTATTTTTAACTTCTTAATAATAAAAAGGGCACATTTTTGTTGTGTGTACCAATCAGAGCAATTATAATGGAATCTGCTTACACAGGGAAATCAGTCTACTGGGCAAATGTGACTCAAAATTTGTCTTAAGAAAGATTAGCAATTGTGTATAGTAATAATGTCATCACGTACAGTACAGTACAGTACAGTGTACCTTCAGGCAATGATTTGCAGGAGTTGTTGCCAGACATGAACAAGCTTACAACAATCTTACAATGGCTCTTCCAAACTTGCTAATTTATCTAAGTATTAATGGCCAGCGCCATTAACCCATGCCTTGATTATCTCACGTTTAGACCACTGCAACTCTCTGCTCTGTTGCCCACCCGCTAACCATTTGACTTTGCTACAGTCCACCATGAACACTGCTGTACGACTACCAGTTACACAAAGTATACAATTCAAATGCCTGACACTCGATTACAAAGCACTTAACAACCTATAAACTTATTTCCAGATGTCATTCTACACGCAGTCTCTGCCCTACTAACAATATTCTTCTGTCTTCCTCTCTGGTCACCTCTTCTCACTCCCGCCTACAAGACTTTTCTCACTCCTCTACCCTCCTCTAAAATTCCCTCTCTCATCATATCCTCCACTCATCCACTTCAAACCTTTTTTAGGCACAGCCTGAAAACTCACCTTTTCAGGCAAGCATACTCTCTCTCGTAGGACACCCTGGCAACTGACCACCATTTTACCTTCCTCTCACCTATTGTAATATCCCTTAACTGTTTAGACTGCAAGGTCAATGGCCAGTCTGTTCCCTTTTCTGTCTCACAATGGTGTGTAATGTGTGTGCATATCTTCCAACATTATGTAAAAATCTGTAATTGATTTGTTCATTGGATAATCTGTAATCGACCATTATCTGTGCTGTTCACTGGTGTATTGTGTATATTGTATTGTTATACCTTGCACTCTTGTACAGAGCCACAGGGCATGCTGGCACTATATTAATCAATAATAATAATATTAATAATAACCTATGTATGGTCAGAAGAGAAGCCATCATTACCAAGGTGTTTTTCACAATTAAACTGCAACTATAATCCACAAATCTGCTTGTAATGAGTTAACCTGGGTCCTTTTAGTACTCTTGGAAGACTCTATGTTTTCGGAAAAAAAAAACCCTTTAGGGGATTTTATTTCCTAGGAAAAAGTAGAAATTAGTTTTCTTTATTTAATTTTGTTGTGGGGAAGTGTAGTTGATTAAACTGGAATTGAGTTTGATGGCCAGTGCCATTAATTTAGTGGAAAACATGTATTACAGATAAGCTGTAGTGAGGGAAATATGCAGGCAACATGAATGGCAGAACTAACCCCACCTAGAGGGAGGTCAGTGCCCACTGTTACTATTATAAACATAAACTTGTGGCAGGCAGGATCTGGCAGGCATCTGAGATTCCCCTGTCGCTGAGTCCACTCGGGGCCTTTGAACCTTTGTTCCAGCATGTAGATTATGAGAATTATGTTATTGATCACAAATATCTGTAGCCTTCTCAAATGAGACTAAATTTGCATAGACATACCGTAGTTAATTTCTAGCCACTCCTGAGGTTTGGAGAAATTAAACACCATACAGTTTCTGTACTGAAGATAATCAATATGATGTCACTCTACTGCCAGGAGAGCTGCAGCATTTATAAAATTGAGTTCTGATGTGTGATAATACTACAAATTACATAGCTTACAGGTACTTTGAACTGGTGATAAAATTCTACCAAGTAAGCAGTGGCTGGTAGGATCAGTTCAAAGCTTCAAAGTCTAATCCTAGGTATTTTCTTTTTGGTGACCAAGTTCATCATGTGGGCTAGGCAATGCACATCTGTGATCTTACCACGTGAAGAACCCCTGGCAGGTTCAACCTATTATTATCACACAAGACCTTGTCTGACTTGCGGTTATGCAAAATAGGTCAGGTAATTCTAAGCTGCCAAGTGCTCTGGACTAGTGTGGCTGTGGTCATCTTAACAGACAAGCATAAACATCACATGGCATTGTTTAGTCTGGACAGTACTAAACACACTTCAATGGTGCTGACAATTTTGCAGCAGACCCATGTTGCCTTCTGTAAGATAGTATAAATGCAGCTGCTGATTGAATCCATCAGAACAAGAAGTAGCCTTATTATTGTCCAGGGATGGTGCTTGTCCATTTGTTTGAATTGCACAACAGAGCAAGAAAAGCAAATCTCTTCTATCTAAAATGTCCTGTCACCTATAACTCCCCATAGCAACACTCTAACTAGGTAAATCACCACACTGTGAATGTCTGATGACTATGAAATGATTGGTCTTTATTTTAAGGATCTAAAGTGAAGCCATGTTCCATGTGACACTCAACACCACAATCTGGTGGCTTGAGATTTATGGTGCCCATACATGGTTCAATTTTTTCTTTTTTTTTCCGATTAGATAATTTCATTTGATTTTTCCATCAGATCAAATTTACCGTTTTTTCCAACATGTTCGACCGGATTTTTATTGAAAATATGGGATAATCGCTAATTTTTCTTGAGCCAAAAAAAAAGATTATTTTCAATTCCATCATTTTTGGTGGAATAAACTGGAAAATCAAATGTTTTTATTGTACCGTGTATGGGCACCTTAAGTGGGAATACATGTTTCTACCCACATAGGATTCCTAGAGTCCTGCCCAGTGCTGTATGTTGATTGACTGCCCAGTGTATAATCATTTATCCGCTAAACTGGGCAGTGGGCACCATGTGCATCACATGTGTTCGGTCCTAGATTTTCATACTAAATTTCAATTTTTGGGACAAACCTGATGTTATCCTAAACACAAATAACATCGCTAGTTCTATATATTATTTTATGAAATTACAGTACACATCAGGGAACTAGGGCAATGGCTCTGGCAAAATGGACTTTGACCAAAAAAAGTGTTAATCAAAAGCTAGACACTATGAAACAGCATGAAAAACATCACAGGAAGTATATCTTTAAAGAAAACCTGAGGTGGGCTGAAAAAATGAAAAAAAAAAAGGAGGCTACCTGATCCGCGTGGCTGAATGGATCAGGTAGCCGCAAAAAAACCCTGCTTCCTCATGCTCACGTGGCCCACAATGGCTCACTTTCACTTTCGTGACCTCTAGGTCATGACGCTGCACTGAGAGACTGTGTGTCTCTCATAGCGTGCAGGGAGGCGGGGGATCGGCAGGAGGTGTGGCCAGGGGGAGAGAGCTTCCCAGTGGCAGCTCAGAAAACCCTGCAGGATGGCCCCTGGCGGACGTTTTGAACAAGGAATTTCTCTCCCTTGTGTTTACCTTCGAGTTAGTAACAAATCTTGTGGCGGTTGAGGGACACAGAGCCATGTCGACATGGGGCATAAAACATGCCTCTGTGTCCCATCTGCCCCCTGAAGTTCCACCTCGGGTTCTCTTTAAGTCTGTCCTGCATCTCTTGATGCTGCAGCAGTTGTATGGGTTGGATTACTGGAGTTTTTGTTTCATGTTATATTCTGTGAAGATTGCTGAATATGTTTATACATCTTACATTATGATTGTTATTCAAGATGCAATTCTCACGAGAAATCATATTTTTGTGAAGATTTAATGGCAAAAGCATAGTTTTCATGGCACAAACCATTTCACAAACTTTTCAGGTTCCTTCTAATGCACAAGACCCTATTATTAATATTGACTTATATAGCACCATCATCTTCTGTAGAACTGTACAATATACCTTCAAGACATTGCTGCACACGACAAAGGAAGTACAGCATATGTATGACAAGAAATACATTGTTTTCTGCAGTACAAAAACAGTTGTAAGAAACAGTAGGAGAGGGAGCACTGCCCTTGTGAGCTTACTCGTGCTTACAAAGAAGGAAGAAAAGCACCCAGGACCTGCAGATTTATTTGTCCTCTAAATTCACCTGGCCTGCTTATGATTATATTTAGTTGTTGTAAGGATGAAGGATAGATAATTTTAGTGCCAAATAAAATGGGAAGCAGGAAATTTGGGCGCATGAGCAGTCAAGTGGACAAAAAGGGCGCCACCATTCATTCCCATAATAAATATTGTGTTTGATGGGCGCCGAACAGGAAAAAAGGGCGCCCGGAGACTATCAACGTTTTCAAACAGCGCCCGAAGATTATTAACATTTTCAAACTGCGCTTGTGATGATTTAAGTTTACAAAATGCGTCCGTGACTAATAACGTTTACAAAAATACTAAACATATCGATCATATTTACAGTAACTGAAACGTTATTTAAAATGTTATCCCTTACTGTTTGTAAAAGATTATTATTCACATAATAAATCTATCAGTAAGTAAATTGTAATACATTTTTTCCAGTCACTATTTGTAAAACATTATCATCCACACAATAAAGCGATCACTAAGGGTTTTTTTAGGGTTAGGCACCACCAGGGGGGAATTAGGGTTAGGCACCACCAGGGGGTCTTAGGGTTAGGCACCACCAGGGGAGATTTAGGGTTAGGCACCACCAGGGGGGTCTAAGGGTTAGGGATAGGTAGAGGGAGGGTTCTGTGTGAGAGTAGGGTTAGGTTTAGTTGTAGAAAAATGTTAGTAATATTTATTAATGTGTTACAACAGTTATTACGAACGTACTTATATTTTTTTTCATCGTTATAAACAATATTTTCAGATTTTATTACATGAAGAAATGATAAATGAAGGTTATACACAATATTATACAATTATAACAATTATACATATACTATCGTTTGTTTAACAAACTTAATTATAAGTTTCACTTTTAAAACAGGGAAGATTATCGTTTTCACAATTTGCGATTTCATACACATTATTAAATGCTTTTTAATTTGTAAAACATTATTGTAAACAAAATACAACACAATATTTTGATAAACGCTATTACCGCTTATCGTTTCCTGACGCCCTTTTTGCATGGACACAGCAAAATGATGCCCTTTTGTTTCAGGGTACTGTTTTTTTTTGTTTTTGTTTTTTTCCCTTCACAATTCAAAGACTTTATAGCAGCTAACTGGGCTTTTATGCCTTCTATACTGTCACTGGGAGGTAAAAAAAATAATAATAAAAGCACATACCTCAAGTTAGCAGTACCAAATTCTGTCAGCAGAGTGCAGCATTGTAAGAAAGCTATTAAAAAAATAACATTGGATGATGACAAGCCATGTTTTAAATGCAGTAAGTTTAGCTAAGTAATAAATAGGTCAGACTGAGAATGCATCAGATGGAGATAAGGCTATATGATAAGCAGAGTGGCACGAATAAAGTGAGTAATTAATGTCCTCAAATAATCACACTTCACCCAAAAATAAATGTTTTTGTGCATTATAACATATGCTATATAAATAAAGAAGAAAATGGAGATAGCAGAGATGTGATGCACTTAAAGCCCCACAAAACCTTCACTGCAACACGGAGTGCCAATATACTACCTGCCTCAGTCACCTTCATTGCACCAATAACACTTTATCTGAATGATTAAGGGTACAGAGACAAGATTCAGCCTCACAAATGTCTTCTAAAGTGTCCACATAAATGGCTGTAAGAATGGATGAAAGGTAAAAAAAAAATACTCGCAGATCAGACCCTAACTGGCTAAGAGCAAAAGCTTGCTGATACAGTAGCCTTTCTCATCACAAATCATTTTACAGAAATGCGCAGTTCATCCAGAGAGGTGATAAGAAAGATAAAAGCATAGCCTGGCTTTTCCTTTACACAACTAGCATGCATCTTTTACAGAGGCTGCATAATGACATCTTAGCCCATCTGCCCTCCACAGACATAGGATAAATGAACCCAAAGGCAATCTAAACCTTAACTTTAGTTTCTTCCTTAACAAAAGTCAGCACTTGGGTGACTGGTTCAACAGTTCACAGCTGTTTTAATTCCTCAAAAAGGAACTTTAGCAAAAAGGGGGAAAAATAAATCAATACACTGCAAAGTTAGAAGTTAAAAAATAGAAAAGAGATCAAGAAATGATTGCTAATCACCATGTAATTTGTTCATGTTGCTTGATCCACAATCAGCCTGTACATAATCATCTTTACTACTGGCAGATATGAAAAAAACCAGCACCAACTGCCTTATCTATAACCCCCCCCCCCCCCCCCCCAACAATGTGATAGGCTAAAAAGTTTTTCTCAATAGATATACATATGCACAGAGGGAGATGCGGATTGCTTGTCAGTTGGAAAAAGCTATTATTGCCCACAAGGCTCCCACAGAGTGATGTCAGGACCTAGGTCCTGACATCACACTGTGGGAGGGGTTTCACCACAATATCATCCATACAGACATCCCTAGTGACAGGGGTGTTGCTAGGATCCTAAGAGATCCTGGGTACTCCAGCTGAAAAATGGATGTGGTCATGCACTGAAATGTGGGTGTGACTATAGGTGGAGCCAAATTTACATGAACTTAACAGCGGTCTAAGTAGGCCTGCCCAGCAAAATGTTGGATGAAGCTTCCCTCTCCATTAATGCAAAAAGAACCCCCAAAATGCAGCATATCACATACATAGGCAGCGTCACTTAAACATAACTAGGCAGAGTTACCTGGCTTCTGTGCTGGCTGGTCTGGCTTTCTGCTGGGCAAGTTGGCCTGCTGCCAGCCCCCCCACAGCATTCCCTGGCCTTCTAATGGTCCCCTCCCATGCTCCCACAGGCTTCCCATTCAGGCACTACAACTCCCAGCTTGCCCCCATAGAAGAAACACAGCTCCCTGCATGCCCCAATAAAGGCATCACAGTACTTAGCATGGAATCACAGCACCCAATATGCCTATAAAGAGGCACCATAGCACCCAGCATACCCCCATTGCCATGCCTGGTGCTATGATGTCATGCTGGATGCAATGGTGCCTCTATGGGACACACTGGGTGCTGTAATGCCATGCTGGGTGCCATGTAGTGCCATGCTGGGTGCTGTAGTGCCTCTATGGGGTATGCTGGGCACTGTGTGGTGCCCTGCTGGGTGCTGTGGTGCCTCTACTCTGCCTGGGTAACATCTGGGGCACCTCAGAATAGATCCAGGGCACTTGCCACTGATCTATGGGGCTAGCAACACCCCTTCCTGATGATCTATTTGAGAAAAGGTAAAGATTTATCATGGGAAAAGGGGTATCAGCTACAGAATGGGATGAAGTTCAATCGTTAGTTACAGTTCCTCTTTAAACTCACAATGGAAGAGGTGTTTATCTTTATAAGTTTTTAAAACCTGGCTTAAAATTGCAAATACAACGAATTACAATTTGAAATGATCTTTATAATGTTTTCATAGCATATGCATAACCCATACGGAGCTTCTGTTGTCTGTCCACCCAGCCGCTTCATAAATGTGCTTCTTTGCCAATACAGATAAAGCCCATATACAAACGGCGTGTAAAGTGGTAAGAATCTTTTTTGGGTTCTTATTTCTATTATTCAAAATAACAGACTGCGCTCTGTTTCTTCAGAGTAGGGTTAATTAATAATTCTTTAGTTAAAAATTGTGAAGAATGCACATTAAAATACAGAAATTTAGAGAATAAAATACCTCTCAAAATGCGGAAGTGGCTCTTTAAAAACTGCACTTAAGCCAGTGAATAGAATATTGAGATGAAGATCACATTAGATAAGATTAAAGACCTTGTGCCTAGAATTACAGCTCACCAATGGAGCTAACTTAAATATCTTGCTTATCTAATAAGTATTCTGCTCCTTTGAGAGTGATATGTCCTCCTGATGGTGTGGTAAGACAAAAGTCTATTGCACATTAATGTTTTCAAAAGTTCGATGGTAGTGCAAATCCTATTGATACAGGTGTACTGTTTCCTTAAAAACGGTATCCGTTCGATAAAATTAGAGAATCTCTTGCATGAGTTATAATGGATACTGTAGCAATCGCTTCAGAGCTGAAAATGACATTTCATCAGGACTAAGTCCGTCAATTATACTCACGCTCCTCCAATGATCATGAGCAGCGGATTATCTGTTATGGGAGCCGCTCAATCCCAATTGCTCCAGAGTGGGAGAGACTAGACTGACTGCTGATATACTTCCGCAGCGTCGGGCAGCTTTCCAGCGTTCTTTAAGGTAAGGAGGGCGCTCTCCCAATTGAGATGTAAACTCCCGGAGCTCCGTTCACTGCAGGACTCCTCCCCGTAGCGTGTGATGTCACATGTGAGGATGCCAATTGCTGACGTTTCAAAAGGAACGCCTTTTTTTCTCAAAGCTGGCAACTTCCTTTCTCAGAGCTGGTTCTTATTTCTGTCAGCTTCGTCATCTTGGGGAATTTCCCTCAGTTCCTGTCTTGACTTTCTTTCATGTAAGAGAGAGTTAGAAACCTCATTAATCTTTTATTATTTTTCATTTCCTGTCCCCGCGAGACATCAGAGTTCAAAATAAATCCACTGACATGCATAGGGGTTTAGGCACAGGAAATAATAAAAGGAATTCCCAATGGAAACATGGGCAACACAAAAGCGTTCTAACCCTTTTACGAACTTGTAAAAAAAGCCTGAGGTTAGAGAGACACATGGAGGCTCCCATTATTAATTTACTTTAAAACAATACCAGTTGTCTGGCAGTCCTAATCTTTCTGGCATCAGAAGTGTCTAAATCACACACCTCAAAAAGGCATGCAGCAAATCTTGTCAGGTTTTTGTCAGAAACATCTGATCTCCGTGCTTGTTCAGGGTATATGGTTACATGAATTAGAGGCAGTGGATCAGCAGGACAGCCAGGGAATGTGCATTGTTTAAAAAGAAATAAATAGTATAGCCTCCTTATGTGTCTCACCTCAGGTTCCCTTAAAAACTAAAATGTTTTTCTTGGCATTAGACTTTAGCTTGGCACTATAAGCTTTTTACAGTCTCTCATAGAGGGAGGAATATGAACAGCACAGATTGGTTACAGAAGGCTACAGTCTTATCCAAAATCAAAAGCTGTTAGAAACTTACAGAACTAACTTTTCCATTCAGAGTAAGTTATACAGATATAGAGTGATTTTACAAAGATGTGCATTGCTCAGACTATACTAGATTTAGTGCTGAGCTGGTGAGGAGATTGATGATACTTACATATGCAAAGTAGGTTCAACATTACAAAAAGGCAGTAATACTCAACGATTCCTGCTCTCACATTAAAAGGCGGGTTTTGTTCATCACCACCACTCTAACACATTATATCGCTTCTCTCTACTATAGCCGTTCTTGTAGTGTCTACAGTCACAGAATCCACAAAGTTCACCAAATTAACATGGTGAAAAAAGAACCTATATATTGTAATCTTTTACACACATCACTTGACTGAAATTTGCTATAAACATGTTGGTACTTGGTGTAAAAGAAGAACAAAAAAAGTTTTCTCCAGATGTTGGTTAAGATAGTTACCATATATTCTGGTGTATAAGATGACTGGGCGTATAAGACAACCACCCAACTTTTCCAGTTAAAATATAGAGTTTGGGATATACTTGCCGTATAAGACTACCCCTTTTCCAACACACACCAAATAAAAAAAAATCATATGTTGTTTTCTCCTAGGAGATAATGTTTTATCTTCTGTTTAAAACAACTTTTCAGCACTCTGCAATTGAAAAAGTACCAAAAAGTAAGTGAAAACAAACTGTCAAAATTATTCTGAGTACTTGCTTGCTTGCTGGAGGCTTAAAAGTCATTTTATTGTTAAGTCAAACAAAAAAACGAGTTTTACTCACCTAGGGCTTCCAATAGCCCCCTGCAGCTGTCCGGTACCCTCGCCGTCTCCCTCCGATCCTCCTGGCCCCGCCGGCAGCCACTTCCTGTTTCGGTGACAGGAGCTGACAGGCTGGGGACACGAGTGATTCTTCACGTTCCCAGACAATTAGCACCCTCTATGCTGGTATATGGTGTATGATATATGCTATAGCAGCATAGATGGCGCTATTGTGGCCAGGAACGCGAAGAATCACTCGCGTCCCCAGCCTGTCAGCTCCTGTCACCAAAACAGGAAGTGGCTGCCGGCGGGGCCAGGAGGATCGGAGGGAGACGGTGAGGGCACTGGACAGCTGCAGGGGGCTATTGGAAGGCCCAGGTGAATAAAACTCATTTTTTTTGTTTGACTTAAGTGTCCCTTTAAGTTGTGAGAAAACTTAGGAGAAACTGTGAATTGAATAAAGGCCTGAATGTAGGGTCATTGCTAGCCCCAAAGATCAGTGGCACGTGCCCCGGATCAATTCTGGGATGCCCCAAATGGCAGAGTCAGCTGTGGTGCCTCAAAGGAGGGCTTGCTGAGAGCTGTGGTGCATCAATCGGGGCTATACTGGGTGCTATGGTGCCTCTATGTGAGCATACTGGCTGCTGTGGTGGCATGCTGGGTGCTGTGATGCCTTTATTGGGGCATGCTGGGAGCTGTGGTTCCTCAATGAGGGCTTCCTGGGAATTGTGGTTCCTCAATTGGAGGCCCGTGGGAGCATGGGAGGGGGTCCACTAGAAGGTAAGGGAATACTATGGGGGAACTGCCAGATAACCTTGTGGCAGGCCAGCCACCCAGCAGAAAGCCAGACTAGCCAGCACGGAAGCCAGGTAAGCCTGCCTAGTTATGTTTAAGTGACACTACCTATTTATGTAATATGCTGCTGCTTTTTTTTGTATTAATGGAGAGGGGGCTTCATCCTACATTTTTCTGGGCCGGTCTACTTAGTCCGCTGTTAAGTTGATGTAAATTTAGCTCCACCCATGACCACACCCACATTATGTGTGTCACCACACCCATTTTCCGTCCGGAGTACCTAAAAGTGTCCTGGATCTCTTAGGATCCTAGCAAATCCCCTGTCTGTACGTATAGATCTGAACAAAGGTAATTACTCATTCTTCAGTAAAAATAGAATTTCATTTTAAAGTGAAACTGTGGACATTGCTTTTTTTTTTCGTTCTTAGAGAGAGTGGGGATGGATGAGGTTTTATTGATGTCTGTGTTCCAGTTGAAATCAACAACAAAAAAATACAACTCCAAGTAAAGTCACTAGATATCCCACCTGCTCTAATAAAATATTCTGTAAGGGCCTGTACACACTGAAAATCGCAAACGCAGTGCAATGCAATTGCATTTTTTTAGGGACTGTACACACTAAAAATCACAAGCACAATTGCAAACGCAGTGCAATACAATTATGTTTTTTAATCAAATTTCTACTTGCGATTTTTGTGCACTTGAGATGCACTTGCGACTTTGCTGAGGCTATCATTTCCTGGTTTCCTGCTTGTTTACTTAAAAAAGAAAACGCAATGGATATCACATGCATTGAGTTATTCATGTGTTTATTTCAAACGCAGCACTTAAAAAGTGCAGCAGTCGCTGCAATTGCGTTTTTCTAAAAAAGCATCGCACCAGTGTGTACATGTCATCACAATTTTCATGATTTTTTAACCACTTCGAATTCAGACCTTGTTTTCCCCTAATGGACCAGAGCAGTTTTGGCGCTTTAGCTGTGTCCCTTTTTAATCAGCAATAACTTCATCTGTACTCGTGCCACTTAAATGATCTATATATTGTTTTTTTCAAGACAAACTAAACTAAACTAAACTTTCATTGGGGGGTATTTGGTCCCAAGTAAAATGTTCTTCTCTATGCATTTTAATGGAAAAAATTGTAAAAATAAATAAATTAAAAAATGCATTATTTCCCAATTTTGACCAATTCCTGTTTAAAAATAAAAAGTGCTACTGACATAAAAACTGTGCCACCAGTTTATGTCCCCCCAGTATAGATATCCAGATGTGTTCCCAGTATCACCCCCTCCCCCCAGTATAGCCAGATGTGTCCCCAATATCAGCCCCCCCCAGCATAGCCAGATGTGTCCCCTGTGTTTGCCACCCCCAGAATAGATTGACAGATGCACCTCCAGGAAAAGTGCCCCTCTTTATAGCCAGATGTGTCTCCGGGATCGTCATTACCCTATTACAGCCAGGTGTACCCCCAGGATTAGCGCTGCCCCCCATTATAGCCAAACGTGCCCCTAGTATTTGGTTATGGCCCCCCAGGTGCCCAGATGTGCCATATTATTAAATCCCCCCGCCCCTCAGTTACCCAGATGACCCCCAGTAAGTTTAACTACCCCCCTTTGCACAACCTTGCCCCTCCCCCTCCAGAATGGATAGCCAGATGCCCCCTCTCCCTCCATCAGACAGACCCTTCCTTGCACAAATCATTAAAAAAAATCCACCAGCAAGCAGCCTCTCTCACCTTACCTTGTTTCTGCGACTATGCTGAAGCCCGAGCCTCCAATCCCCGCTCTGCAGTCAGCCGCATATTGCCGACTACCCGGGTTCCGGCTTGATGTTGTCATCAAGCTGGGACTGGATATTTGGCATTAGGCGGCTAAATGCAGAGTGGGGAATGGAGGCTCGGACTTCAGGATAGTCACAGGAATGAGGTAAGGTGAGAGAGGCTGGATTTTTTTAATGGTTTGTGCAAGGAAGGGGACAGATGAAGGATTGCTGCAGTTGACTACTGCCGGGATCGTTCATGGGAGGGGGTGGACTAATTGGCTACAAGGGAACATGTTCCCTTTCACCATTTAGTAATGCAGATGATAGTGCCGGGGGGTACACTCTGAAGTGCACCTGATTGTGCACAGCAGGGCTGCATGCTAAAATGGTATATCTACGTCTTGGTGGCTTGGAGGGTGCCACAGATGACGTAGATATACTGTAGCAGTGGAAAAAGTGGTTAAAAGACCTTGCAATTTAAAAAAACGCAGCGCAAACACAGCAGTGTGTGCAGGCCCTTATTATTGCTTGGTGACAAAGGTAGAATTCAAGGTATTGATAGGTTTGCTTTAATTTTTGTAGCATTAATGTAATATTATTCTAAAATATGAAATAGAAAACAAATCATGCTTTATATGACAGTGATATGCTGAAAAACACCTTACAAAGTATAATTATTGTGTCCTGTTCCTGAAGATCCTCTGACATTTTGTATTTGTTGCCAAAGAACACATACTAGGTTGATATTGTGTTTTTTTCATGTTATTGTATAAAAGAGAAGCACGTTTAGAGGGCTTGCAGCCTTAGTGCTAAATTATAAGGTTGCTAAATTAGGAAGACTATATTATCATTTGTTGAAGAACAAAAGGTCTGAAGCTTGCTTTTCTGTAGAAATGACATTTAAAATGTCTGTCATTCACAAGCAGTATTTCATACATGCATAACTTCTAATTTGATTGCAATTTTCACATGACAAGTGCTCATACTAATTTAAAAGTGATGGAATGATTTGTTATTTTTCTTGCTTTAAAAAATGGAAACATTTGCATTTGAATGGCGCAAGTCAGTAACAAAACACTTAATTGCAATCAATGACTCATTAAAACCTACTGAACTCTGCAACACTTTTGTACACAAGAGCTATGGGTGAGCTTATCAGAGGTAGAGATACCCTGTTAATGTCTGGAGCAAGTGGCATTTACTGAAGACAAGAACAGGTAGGTATTAGCTGGGGTTGAGAGTTAAAGCGTACCTGTGAGGAAAAGAAAAGGGATTTAAGTTACATACTTTCCACCCATAATCTTTGACCACACCAATTCAGGGCTAGGACCTTCTAAACATGGTTAACAAGAGCGTGTCAAATAGGTTCTCATGGCCACGCTCCTATACAAGTGTGGCCGCACTGCACAGGTGCAAGTAAGGCAGGCACAGTAGCACAGGACTACTCAAGCATGGCCGTCTTTTTTCTCCATGCACTAGAGGTTTTATGCTGTTGCACAGGCATGAGCTGTACTCAGGCCCGGGCAGAGGTGAGAGAGGCTCCAGCCTCAGGGCGCAGTGTAGGAGGGGGCGCACAACTCACTCAGCTATCATTCCCCTATTGTGTTTTAAGCAGAGAAAAATAAGAAAATGGGACACATGGCAGTGATTGCAATCCAGATAACTAGAGATTAAAGTGTACAAAAGGAGAGAGAACCGAGAGCCCGATATGGTGTAGTAAGTTATGGCAATTGGTATAAATTAAAAGGAGTAAATTTATACTCACAAACCAGGGTTACCTCCAGGCAACCACTGTATAAGCAGGTGAGGAGTTTGACCTGTCCCCACTCAGGATTAAAAAGTCGCTCTCTGTAGATGAGAAAAAGGGTATCCCCCTCCACCAAGGGTGGATGTAAAGTGCAATATAAGTTGAACAGAGGCGCCAAAAGAATAAAAACAGTAATTAAAATATTAAAAATAGCTGAGGAGGCTGTGGTGGAACCGCCCCCTCCAAGCAGACACAAAACTGTGTAATATAATCAAAAAACAATTTATTGGTACACTCCAGGGTATAGATATACAACGCGTTTCGCGGGTATGAGCCCGCTTCCTCAGGCAGTAAACGTAGGAGTACACAGCAGTCTGTCAGCAACACACCTGGCGCCAAAGTCCAGGTGTGTTGCTGACAGACTGCTGTGTACTCCTACGTTTACTGCCTGAGGAAGCGGGCTCATACCCGCGAAACGCGTTGTATATCTATACCCTGGAGTGTACCAATAAATTGTTTTTTGATTATATTACACAGTTTTGTGTCTGCTTGGAGGGGGCGGTTCCACCACAGCCTCCTCAGCTATTTTTAATATTTTAATTACTGTTTTTATTCTTTTGGCGCCTCTGTTCAACTTATATTGTAGAGATTAAAGTGAACCTCCAGACTAAAAATCTACTCAGCAGCACTGAAAAGGCTTGGTGTTTCTTTAACAGTTTCACGGCATCAGAACTTTGTTTTTCTTATAGAAGTCTCATTTTTAGCTGCATTTTTAGCTAAGCTCCGCCCCATCAAAGAAAACTGCGCAGGCTTTTTTCCCCTGATGCTGTGCAAAGCATGATGGGATTTCCTATGATGTTATTCATGTTGCCTAGCAACTGGGAGGGGTGATCAGGACACAGGAAAGTTGGAACTGTGTCTCATGCTCCCTGTCACCTTCTTTCAGCCAAAAAGATGGCTGCCCTTATGAAATTACAAACCTTTGCCTGTTCTTTTAAAACAGGGTGGGTAAGAGATTATATTACCTATCTATTTAATTAACATAACTAATGTAACTTAACGACAGTATGTTTGTTTAGGCTGAAGTTCCTCTTTAAGGTGTAGGAGACTTTGGGGGCCCTGGGGCTCCTCTTAGTCTAATAGCAATCAGTGTGTGACAGCTGGGGTAGGAGGGACAGAGGGGCGCACTTTGGTGTCTCAGCATTGGGTGCTGGAGGACCTTGTCCCGGCTCTGGCTGTCCTTGTGCCTGCACAGTGCAGACAGGAGCATGGCTCTGAAAAAGGGGCTCCTGGTGAACATTGGTGGGGTTGATCAGGACTGTAAAAGCCTCTGGATCATCCAGAGCCTTTCCTCCATTGAGATAAGTAACGAACATTATTTCATCCCACCCCCACAGGTTTGCTTTAAAGCTGGTCAAAAAACGGTTACAGTAACAGGAATGTTACGTTTAGCTACTAGGTTTAGGTTAGGCATTATAAAGCAGACAGTTCTATACTCAGTACAGGCGCCACTCAAATTCGTACATAATAGCAATGAAGTTCCACAAATTCCACAACATCCTTTTCCTCCTCTGCAGATATTTCAAGGTTCTTTTTCTTGCATATCACAGAACACCTCCACCACACCCAATCAGAAGCCACTCACCAGATGCAATGACCACCAGGGTTGGATTTATTCCCAGGTCAGGCTTGAATGGGTCTTGTATCTGATCCAGATAGTAGGTAAAATAGACTATAAATTGGGGCTTAAGGAATTGTATTGTAAATAACATAATTCATAAAATTGCTTATTTATTTTTATAATATTCATTTATAAATGATTTAGTCAACTTTTGTCCATTTTAAAATCCTACTTCATCCTGATTTACATTCTTAAATTTGTTGGTGATATGGGCATCATTACTGCTGGCAAAGTGAATCACTGTGTGTTATTATGGGCCCTCTGTAATTGGGAAGCTTCTCTTATACTAGGTTATCCATCCTTGTAAGATTTGCAGAAAATGCTTCACTTTCTAATGCTTTGCATGTGTGTATAATAGGTGTCAGATCAGAAAACCTGTAGCTTTGAATGGAAAAGTTCCCCTGCTGCTTATCTGTCAGCATTTAGCATTCCACATTTAACCAAAAAGGGCAGTTTCACAGAAAATTGTGGTGAGAGAAATATATTTATGTCCTTAAAGAACCTCTGTTGTGAAAATCTTAAAATTTTAAATATATGTAAACATATACAATTAAGAAGTATGTTTCTTCCAGAGTTAAATGAGCCATAAATTACTTTTCTCCTAGGTTGCTGTCACTTACAGTAAGTAGTAGAAATCTGACAGAACTGACAGGTTTTGGACTAGCCCATCTCCTCATGGGGGTTCCCAGGGATTTCTTTATTTTCAAAATACACTTAGTGAATGGTAGTTGCTCCGTCCAACTGCCAAAAAAGTGTACAGTGAGCAGGGAGTCTGGTTAGCATCATTGTATAAATCTTTTTCAGGGAGTGTCTTTATAAAGACTAAAGACCATGCTAAGAATCCCTTATGGAAAGATGGACTAGCCCAAAACCTGTCAGTAATGTCAGATTTCTACTACTGCACTTACTGTAAATGCCAGCAACATAGGAGAGGAGTAATGTATGGCTAATTTTACTCAGAAAGAAATGTATTTTTTATTTGTACGTTTTTTAAGATTTTTGTGACAGTTCCTCTTTAACAATGTCTTTGCTTGGCCGTAAAAATGAACTTTTTATTTAGCAATGCCTGAATCATACACCTGGAACAAACATACAGCCAGGAGCACTTCTATTGTTATCTCTGCTTGTGCAGATTCGGAGATTGGCAACAGGCTGACACTCCAATCTGACAGAGTCTACTAGGGGCAAAGTAAAATTGTTGTTTTGTATGCACAAAAAAGTTTAATAAAGCTTGCCAGTAATTCTTGGAATGTATGTAGCTGATTAGAAAAGATTGCATTTTACATTAGTAAATATGAAATGTCACTTAAAAGCAATGTCTAGCTGAGGCAAAGTACATTTTCAAGCAAAGGAAGAGGTTAATATGATGACATTTCTGGCATTAGCAACTCAAGGCAGCACCACAAGCTCCAAAGATGTCCCCTGGGTATGTCCTTACTAGCAGACAGAAGGCTGTTCTAGTGGGCCAATAAGGATATGTACCACTATGTCCATATATTTAGGGTGGTGTGAATTCTGCCATTCACGGCATAGTGCAAGGATACAGATGGCAGTCTACAGTAACTGTCTCCAACATATGTTTTTGCAGCAACAAGCTATGTGCCATAGTGGCTTGTAACTGCATTCGATATCATTAACCAACTGCTTTGTGAAAAATCTCAGAGACGTTTTAAACTGTTACATACTCTTGTGTATTCAATAGACCTTACTTATTTTTACTGTAAAGAATATTCATATTTGAGCAGTCATATTGCTCCACTCCAACTTCAGATTAAACACTAAAACTGAAGCAATACATGGCGGTGCTGATAATATGATTGCCTAGCTTTAGATGTGTATACTAGGATGTCTATACAGCCTTGGAAACTGCGTAGGTGGTATAAATGTTGCCTTGACCTGGATACATATTCTTGTTTCGAAGAATCTGAAGGATTGTGTCATGTAGAATATGTAGTGTACACTTGTTTTGGCAAAACTCTCCTATCCCCACTGTGATTTTCATGAATTTGTGTATAATAATAGCAACTTGCTAAAAAAGAGACTGGAAATAAAGAAAGCACAATATAAATAGTGAGATTGGAACAAGGATCTAACTCACCATGACAGAAACGTGTTTTCATTTTAACACATTTGTTTGTTTAGTGAGGGGAAAAAAGCTTCCTAAAGCCTACAATGAAGACACATTCAGCTGTCAATCATAAGCTAGATGATGAGATATCTATGCAGGAACCACAGTACTTATTGGTATGCAACATTCATGTCACATCTCATGCTAGGAAAAACTACTTTGGCTTGTCTTTTCTAATAATCCAATTTTGCCATTCCACTTACTCATTTCATTTTTCTATTCTGAACATTTCCCAATTCCATAATGCATTTCTTTAAAGAACAGATGTTCAGAAGTACACTCCAGATTCAAGGTGAGGTTGTACAAACAATGCCTACAATGATATTGCCTTTCCTTGCATGGATACATTTCTTCACATCACGCAGATCCTTGTTTGCTTTGGTACCAGTTGTTTGACATTAAAGAGGAACTCCAGTGAAAATAATGTAGTAAAAAAAGTGCTTCATTTTTTACCATAATTATGTATAAATGATTTAGTCAGTGTTTGCTCATTGTAAAATCTTTCCTCTCCCAGATTCACATTCTGACATTTATTACATGGTGACATTGTTACTGTGGGCAGGTTATTTAGCTGTTTCTAGCTGCTCTGTCTGTTACAGACAGCTAATAACAGCTATTTCCTGTCTCTGAACATTGTTACATTGTGGCAGTTTGCCAGCAGTACCGCGGTATTCAGAGCCTCTTGTGGGAGGGGTTTCAGCACAAAATCAGTCACACAGCGCCCCCTGATGGTCTGTTTGTGAAAATCATTGTCTTTCTCATGTAAAATGGGGTATCAGCTACTGATTGGGAAAAAGTTCAATTCTTGGTTGGAGTTTCTCTTTAAGTGCTGGATTTGAGTTAGTTGTCCACAAGCTCAGCAAACTAGTTTACTTCCAATGATTCCAATAAAATAATCACATTATTTCTATATAGCCACTACATGCTACTATGCCCATTTTATTAAAGTACTTTTTTTTCATAGAAAAAAAAATACACACTGCCTTGCTGCAGTCTCTTCAGTGTAACCATAGAAATAGAAAAGGCAGTTTTAAATTAGCCTCAGCTCCACAATATTTAGTGAACCTTTTAAATTCTTTTTCATGTGATTGTAAATTTTACAACTTGGTTTTTGTTGTTGTTGTTTTTTTTTTACACTAGCAATATGTTTCATGCTTCTGTCATCTGTTTTTCACTAGCTCTCAAAAAAAAATGGTATATAGCTTAAAGGAATACTATTAAAGTATCTAAATTTCTGGAAGCAGCATTAATCAATATGGCAATATGAGTCAGAACCAACACAGCATATGTTTCTGCTGTGCAGTGTGTCTTTTTTTTAATATACCTTGCAGACAGCGTCCCCTGAACAAACTGACGGCGACGGGTTTTTGGGGCAGACCATTATGCTAGAGGTGATGCCTCTTGCCGAGTGCAGCTGTGGATTATACTGTTTTATGCTCCCCAACTTCAGTGCAAGTTATGCAGCATGTTACTATGAGTAGGGAGAGACAACAGCTCTCCCTCCCTCTCACTCCAAGTCTGCCCGGCCAATAACATCATGCTTACTTGTCCCCTTCTGTTTGCGTGTGAAGAGAATCGTCAGAAGTTTCCCTTCACACTAGTGAAGCCCGGTTCATGAGGGATTGGCTGGTTCTTTCCTGTGAGTCGAGTGATCCGACTCATCACACTGAACCGAATCAGTTCCTTTCTCATCCACTGAACTGATTCGGTTCAGTGTGATGAGTCGGATCACTCCTTTCTCATCCACTGAACTGATTCGGTTCAGTGTGATGAGTCGGATCACTCCTTTCTCATCCACTGAACTGATTCGGTTCAGTGTGATGAGTCGGATCACTCGACTCACAGGAAAGAACCGGCTCAAATGAGCCAATCCCTCATGAACCGGGCTTCACTAGTGTGAAGGGAAACTTCTGACGATTCTCTTCACACGCAAACAGAAGGGGACAAGTAAGCATGATGTTATTGGCCGGGCAGACTTGGAGTGAGAGGGAGGGAGACCTGTTGTCTCTCCCTCCTCATAGACGTTTCACACCTCTTGTAGCAGATTCTGAAGGCCAGCATTTGCTTTTGTATACCCCCCACTGATAAACAACAACAATCAAAGGAAGAGCTTACTTAACCCATTCCTTCACAAAGAGCAATGTTAATCTATACAGCCAGCTTCTTACTATCTCTCAGGCCATTGAGAGCTGCATCTCACATTGGAAAAAAACAAGCTAATTTGCTGGAATCTCTAGGGATTTTAAATAAAACGCACAGAGGTAAAAAAGGCGGCCAGGCCCATAAAAAGTGCCACACTCAGTCTCAGTCCAACTTCAGGGACCCAGGTCCATTCAAGGAAAAGAACTTTCCAGCGATCTCCAGTGAGGTTTACTGGAAATCAGAGGCTGAAAGTAGCAGAAGTTACCATGTCCCTAGTCAGAGATGCAGTAACACCCCAGCAGTGAACCCAGTCGCCATTGCTAAACCCCATGCAGTCACCGCATTGCTTTGCAATGCCCGCTCTATAAACAATAAGACAGCCATTATTGCGGACCTTATTCAGACATGCGATTTTTCATGCATCACTGAAACCTGGATTGATGCCAATGCGGGCCCCACACTGGAAGCAACCATCCCATACAATTACTCAGTCCTAAGTGAGGGAAGACGAGACCGCAGAGGAGGGGGTGTAGCAATTTGTGGCAAAACAACTCTGCAGCTCAGGGCCCTGAATGTTGGCTCAACAAAGTCCTTTGAATGTATAGGTGCCCAGATCTCAGCTGGTAAAGGCTTCAAAATTTTAGTGGTTTATCGTCCCCCCGGAGATGCTGACCCTTTCCTACAGGAATTCCCAGAACTTCTGGCCATGCTAACTCTGTCTTATCCGAGATGGATCATCCTTGGTGACTTCAACGTCCGGGCTGATAACACTCAATCACAAGATGCAAATGAACTAATAAATCTCATGGGTGGACTAGGCTTCACACAAGTTGTAAAATCAGCTATCCACAGAGGAGGGCATACGCTAGACTTACTGTTCCACCTTGGAATGGACATTAGTAACATAACAGTAACCCCAGTGGTGTGGTCAGACCATCACATAATACAGTTTACTATTGAACATCACCCTATCAAGCAGCTCCCTAAAGAAACAATCAAAGCCCGTCCCCTGAGTAAATTAACACCGGAGAGGATAACTGCCAACCTGGATTTTACAAATCTGCTCCACAGCCAAATGGACCCAAACACTCTAGTAACCCAGTACAACACCACGATATATGAAACACTTGACAGTATTGCCCCATGGCGCACCAAATCAGCAACCAAAAAGCAGAAAGCTAATTGGTTTGACAAAACCATCATGGATCTAAAAAAGAAAGGGCGCAGACTAGAAAGACAGTGGCGTAAATCAGGGACTGAGGAGCACAAATCTAGCCTAGTTCAACACCTCAGACAATACCAACAAGCAATAACCAAGAAAAAATCAGACTTTATCTCGCACAAAATATCTAAAGCCAACAACAGAGCTGCTCAACTCTTCCACACAGTGGAATCACTCTGCAATCCTTCCTGCCTAAAAGCCCCAACCACATACTCCAGGGAAAGGTGTGAAGAATTCTCTGCCTTCTTCACAAACAAGGTGTCTACCATCCGTGCCAGCATTACACCAACTACATCAATTGACCACTGGACGTTGCATATGCCTACTACCATACCACCATGGCAAGTCTTTGACACTCTGAGTGTAGAAGATTTTGGAATTCTCATTCAAAGTCTCCGCCCCACTACCTGCGACCTGGATCCTGGCCCAACTGGATCCTTAATGCAGTGCCCAGAGCTGATCAGGCCAGCACTTCACAAAATCACTCAGTGCTCCTTGCAAAGTGGTCTTTTCCCAGAAGAACTAAAGAAAGCAATCATAAAACCCCTCCTGAAGAAACCATCACTAGATCCTGATTCTGTAACCAACTACAGACCGGTGGCGAACTTACCATTCCTATCAAAAGTTATCGAGAAAGCAGTCGCCAACCAGCTAGAAGCCAGGCTTACAGATAACAACATCTTTGATACTTTTCAGTCAGGATTCAGGAAAAGGCACAGCACTGAAACAGCATTAGTCCGAGTAATGAATGATCTACTTACTGCAAGGGACAAGGGTGATTGCTCAATTCTGATTCTTCTTGACTTGTCAGCAGCATTTGATACTGTGGATCATGAAATTCTTATCCAGCGACTGAAGAATTACTGTGGCCTAAGGGGTACTGTTCTTAGATGGTTTCAGACCTTCCTATCTGGCAGGACACAGCAAGTATGTCTGGGCACACACTACTCTAATCCAGTGCCACTTGCCTATGGAGTTCCACAGGGTTCTGTACTATCACCATTACTCTTTGCAGCCTATATGCTCCCACTGGGCAAAATAATCCAGAACTATGGCCTAGGATACCATTGTTATGCAGATGACACACAACTGTATCTGTCCTTCAAGCCTGGCACCCAAGACCCATCAGCATCCATAAATGCGTGTCTAGTGGATTTACAAAATTGGATGAACACCAGCTGGCTGAGGCTGAACTCTGACAAAACAGAGGTGTTGGTGGTAGGTGGTCCACACATGATGGATAAAGTTCAAAACGCTCACCACCTCAAACTAGCAATTGGGGGAGATACTGTACAGTATAAAGACTCTGTGCGAAACCTTGGGATGATCCTGGATGGAAATCTAAAACTCAGACAGCAGGTATCAGCTGTCGTCAAGTCTTCCTTCTTCCATCTAAGAAATATAGCGAAAATCAAACACCTTATCCCAGCTGAAGACCTACCTGCCCTGGTTCACGCATTTGTATCCTCCCGCCTAGACTACTGCAACGCCCTGTTCATCGGATCTACAGATAAGGCTCTGCGCCCCTTACAGCTAGTACAGAATGCTGCAGCCAGACTCCTAGCCAATGCCCCCCGCAGCTCACACATCACCCCAGTACTGCAAACTCTTCACTGGTTGCCAGTAAAATGGAGAATCAATTTTAAGATCTGCCTGCTGACATTCAAGGCTCTACACCACATGGGACCCAAATACATAGCGGATCTATTGGAACTTTATGCCCCTTCACGCACCCTCCGCTCTGCCAACAAGAAGAAGCTGGTTATTCCCAGGATACACTTAACATTTGGTGCTCGGGCCTTTTCCTACGCAGCCCCTACTCTATGGAACTCACTTCCACAATCAGTACGAGAGGCTCCTTCTCTGGACAGCTTTAAAAAAAGGCTAAAAACTCACCTCTTTTCCCGAGCCTTTGAGACTGCATAATGCAGGGTCACAGCGCTTTGAGTCCCCAGGGAGAAAAGCGCTATATAAATATTATTGTTATTGTTATAGTAACATGCTGCATAACTTGCACTGAAGTTGGGGAGCATAAAACAGTATAATCCACAGCTGCACTCGCAAGAGGCATCACCTCTAGCATAATGGTCTGCCCCAAAAACCCGTCGCCGTCAGTTTGTTCAGGGGACGCTGTCTGCAAGGTATATTAAAAAAAAGACACACTGCACCGCAGAAACATATGCTGTGTTGGTTCTGACTCATATTGCCATATTGATTAATGCTGCTTCCAGAAATGTAGATACTTTAAAAGTATTCCTTTAACCACCCTAGCAGTATGATTATTTCTTGATTTAAGATCTAAAAGCTATGCAATATTTTCACAAGATTTTAGACCCTAAAATAGGGAAAAAAACATACCGCAAAGAGATCTGAAGCAGTCCCTGCATATAACTCACCCAGGCTGCGGAATTAATCAGCTACACAGTCATTCAGTCTTGTTGTTTCATCACATGTTGCAACACTGAAGTTAATTTATCAAGACTTGCACAGAAAACTGACAACATAGGGCATTAGCCCAGATCAACCAATAAGGATTTAGCACTTAAAGGAGACAAAAATTCCCATGGTTACTCTGGATAACTCTCTAGATTGTAAGCCTTTGGGCAGGGTCCTCCTCCTTTTGTGTCCTACTTGATCATGCACCTCCATTACTGTGAACCCATGCCATGCATCTGAGTGAACCTAACTTGCCTAATCTCCATGCTCTCATCCAGTGACTGACTAAGCATTAACTTGTACTCATACTGTGCTGCATGATCTGGTCTTTCTTGTATTCATGTATTGTCATTTTGCTGTATGTCACCCCTAAATATTGTCTGTAACCTAAACTAATGTCCAGCGCTGCGGAATATGTTGGCGCTTTATAAGTACAATAAATAATAAATAAATAAATAACTTCTGCACGTTTGCTCCAATGTCTTTGCTTTTGCCTTAATAAATCAGCTGTACTAGGTTACTACAAAACATCACCGACTTATTTTGTGAATTGATAGGGAAAATGTGATTGAGCAAATGTCGCTCTAATTGTAGCTGCCATTCTTTGACTTACAAGCACTTCTAAGCTGTATCCTAGTTCCAGGGAAATTAAGTATATTTCCGCAGTGTAAATAGATAAATAATTGGTCTGCATATATTATTCAACTTGTGATTTAGATAATGGCAGCTTCTATCACACAATTATTTCATAACATACTCCCTTTTAAAGGTACCGTATATACTCGCATACAAGCCGAATTTTTGACCCCCAAAAACGGGGCCAAAAGTTGGGTGTCGGCTTGTATGCGAGTCGTGGGTGGTGGTCCGTGCCCCCGCCTGCCCGCTCGCCCGCTCTCTCCCTCCGCGGCCGCCGCTGCTATTACCTGCTTTAAGTAGCGGCCGCTTCCTAATCCTAAGCGGTTCCCCTGGTAACGGCGATACACATCACCGTTACAGGAAGCCGTGCTCTTTCCTGCCCCTTTCATCGTCACAGCAGCAGCGCCGGGCGCGCTGCTGTGATACACTTACAGTATACGCATGATGAAGAGGGGAACCCGGATTAGGAAGCGGCCGCTGCCTAAAGCAGGTAATAGCAGCGGTGGTCGCGGGGGGAGGAGGAGGAGGGGCGCTATACTGGGCACTATACTAGCTATACTGGGCACTATACTGGCTATACTTGGCACTTTACTAGCTATACTGGGCACTATACTGGCTATACTGGGCACTATACTGGCTTTACTGGGCACTTTACTAGCTATACTGGGCACTTTACTAGCTATACTGGGCACTATACTGGCACTATACTGGCTATACTGGGCACTATACTGGCTATACTGGGCACTATACTGGCTATACTGGGCATTTACTGGCTATACTGGGCACTATACTGGGCACTATACTGGCTATACTGGGCACTATACTGGCTATACTGGGCACAATACTAGCTATACTGGGCACTATACTGGCTATACTAGGCACTATACTGGCTATACTGGGCACTTTACTAGCTATACTGGGCTCTTTACTAGCTATACTGGGCACTATATTAGCTATACTGGGCACTTTACTAGCTATACTGAGGCACTACCTACCCATACTGGGCACTATACTAGCTATACTGGGACACACTGGGGGGATCACGCGCCTGCACCAATCCAGCATTTCCTACCCCCGGCTTATGTGGGGGTCAATCATTTTCCCCTGGTTTTTCAGGTAAAAGTTGGGGGGGGGGGTCGGCTTATATGCGAGTATATATGGTATCTAAACGTGTAAATAGAAAACATCTAATTGATTTTAAGTGTAGAAGCCCCATACAAAGGTTATGACGTCAGCATTAGACTTATGGAGTATCTGACTTACTTATAACAAACAGTTGTGATGGAGAGCATCAGATGTTGACAATACTGTTTAACAGTTGTATTGGTAAGGCAGAGTGTGTATGTATGCTTTGTGTTTCAAAATGCATACGACATGACAATTTACAACCTAATGATGGTAAAAGAGCTATTAAAAAAGAGATTAACAATGTGTTTTATTTAGATCATCATAATTAAGGTGCAAAAAAGAAAATTAAGCTCACAAACCAAAAACTAGTTCCATCCATCATTGTCATCCAGTGTTACATGAAAATGTATGCATTATAGAAACAATTATTACTTTCATGCATTATTAATGTGTCATTAATGCATTATTTTACTTTTAGTGCTCATCATTACCTTATTGGTGTAATTACAGTGTGTGTGGATTGCAAATGTAAATAAAATATATTGTTTAAAGAGACTCTGTAACATTAAAAAGATCCCCTGGGGGGTACTCACCTCGGGTGGGGGAAGCCTCCGGATCCTAATGAGGCTTCCCACGCCGTCCTCTGTCCCACGGGGGTCTCGCCGCAGCCCTCCGAACAGCCGGCGACTGTGCCGACTGTCAGTTCAATATTTACCTTTGCTGGCTCCCGCGGGGGCGCTGTGGCGACTTTCTGCACGGAAATAGACGGAAATACCCGATCTCCGTCGGGTCCGCTCTACTGCGCAGGCGCCGGAAACTTGCGCCTGCGCAGTAGAGTAGACCCGACGGTGATCAGGTATTTCCGCCTACTTCGGCGCCGAGAGGCATCAGAGCGCCTGCGCAGGAGCCAGGAAGGTAAATATTGCGTCACGGCTGTACGGAGGGCTACAGCGAGACCCCCGAGGGACGCAGGACGGCGTGGGAAGCCTCATTAGGATCCTGAGGCTTCCCCCACCCGAGGTGAGTACCCCCCAGGGGCCGTTTTGTCGTTACAGTTCCTCTTTAAGTCATTTGACAAAATATAAGGCCACAAAAAAAATCACCTTTCTCTTCAAACAACCAGCAACAATCAGCTTCAAGATAATAATAATAAAAATAATATATTTATTTGAATCTGATTAGTTATTTGAAGTGAAAATAGGCAAACCCAGATATACCCACCATACCACAGACCTGTCCACCACCACCACCATGGAGAAGGTATCCGCCTGTCTCTCAACCATCTCATCCTGGATCAAAATCAGAATCATTTATTTCACCAAGTACAACGGGGGTTGTACCAGGGTTGCTCGTAAATTACGCCAGCGCAAATTTACGCGTCATAGTACGCAACTTCGCATCGTGGTTCGTAGATGAAGTTTAAGAACTACACGTACGCATTTCCGCATAGTTGTAGTCCCGCTATGTGAAGCTTCGCCCGCTACGCGTAGTTGACGTATGTATTGCGAAGTCAACTACGCGTGCGGTAACTGCATCTATATGGATCATTGCGTATGCGCAGAAATATTATTGCCCTTTTATACGCATACAATTCCGCATTGGAAGGTGGAATGTACGCTTATATTAGTTTATATTTGCAAATAGGTTGAAGATTATTGCGGAAATTTTTCCGCATAAGGGCATAAGCGGTCGCATCAACTACGCTTCGCACTACGCGAAGCTTGCGTAATTTAACACGTAGTCTACGAAATGCAAACGTAGTGAAGTTTCTGATTACATAGCCATAGATTGCGAAGCATATTTGTGTAAAAATAAGTGTAGTTCCAGCGCAGCAAAGTTGGCTGACTACGACCATCCCTGGGTTGTACCCGGAATTATTTTTGGCACATACAGGGTCGGTGATGTTGCGGTAACAGCAAGATCATAGAAACACACAAGGTAGTTTCAGAGATATACAAGCAGTCAACATATTACATTATGGATGTCAGCCAGGTTATGGATTATTTGATGTCAGCCAGGTTCCTAAAATTAAACCTGGATAAAAATGGACTCCTAATTTTCATGCCCTGTGCAGTCTCACCCCCACGGACATCTATGTCAATGTCAATGGTACTATCATCCGCCCAAGCGCACAAGCCTACTGCCTGGGTTTCATCCTGGACTCGGCCCTCTCCTTCACCCACCACATCCAAACCATTGCTAGGATCTACATTCTCCATTTATGCAACATCTTCAAGATCTGCCCCTTCCTGACCCTGGACACTGCCAAACTCCTTGTCCACGCCCCATCATCTCCCACATGGACTACTGCAACACCCTGCTGTCAGGCCTTCCTCTGAACCACCCCTACAATTCATCATGAATGCAGCAGCAAGACTAATCTACTAGTTCTGTCTCCACTACTTACCTAGGCAAATCCCTTCACTGGTTCCCGATCCACTTCAGGATCAGATCTTATGTTTGGTCTACAAATTCCTACCCAAGTCCTGCCCAATCTACATCTTTAACCTGCAGATACACACATGCTTGCCTACGTCGCTCCTCCAACAACTTTCTCCTAATATTACCATTCATCTCACACTCCCATGCGCGACCACTGGACTTTACTAGAGCTTTCCCCTTACTGTGGAATGCTCCCCCACTGCCCATCAGGATTGCCCCCTCTTTCAACACCTTCAAACAAGCCCTCAAAACTCACCTCTTCAAGAAGCCTACTCCACCTCACTGCTTCTCTAACTCTCTCTGCCGAGAACCTCTCAATGCAGCCCCCTCCTTTCGTGTCACCACCCCATCCCTTAAGATTGTAAGCCTTGGCAAGGCCCTCCCTCCTTGTGTATCATACTTGATTGTACATTCTACCCACAGAATAATGTTAACTTGTATTACTGAAACTACTTCTCCAGTGTATGATCTAGAATTGTGTATCTTATTACTTTTTACCTGTATTGTGTTGTCGGTCACCCCTGTTATCATTGCCTGTAATCTTATTTATTATACGGCACTGTGTAATTTGTTGGTGCTTTATAAATCCAATAAATAATAACAGTGAAAATGTTCCCAAATTCCAGGCTGATGTTGTAAAGCACAGTAATACCAACAATTCAGAAAAAGTAAAATATTAATATTTTAGCTAATGAAAGACTTGATCCCCACAGGTATTCCAGAAATATGGTGCATGTCATTTTGTGACATGTCTCAGCACAGCTTTTCATTTTCTGGCTAGCTGTAATCTGGCTATGTAACTTTGGCCCTGTATATCCAGCATAAAGCAGCAGAGACCTGTCAGTATTTCCGTTTTGTTTCTGCTGTAATCTGTACCTCTCTTATCAGCATGTTCGGCAGTGTGCCCACCTAATATGCTACTTAATTGGAATTTGCAGGAGGACTGGCGGCATGCAACAGAAAAGGCACATCCATCATCTTTTCTGTGCTATTATATTGCAGCAATGGGGATTTTGCATATAAGGATATCTAGAGATTAGGAGAGAGAAGGTTAAGAATATTTTTTCCCCAAAATGTAGCACATTAGGAATATAAATCAAATTTAGATCTAGAAGAAAAGGATTAGTTGGCTTGAGGCAAGAATTGATATGAACTAGCACCCAAGATTTTGGGTAAAAAATGCAGATGGCTAATTTTTTTTAATTATCTTGCAAATGTGTTCATTTTAATCATCCATACAACCTAGCAACTTTTTGGTAAATATAAAACTTCTGAAAAATCATATTAGAAAAGTGTTTTTTTTTTATAGGTAAGCCTTTAAAATAATTTAGTATTTAATTATCATATATTTATTATCTATTATCTAGAAATAGACATTTTAAAGTACTTTTTGATGTACAGTATGCACAATTGTTTTTAGTTTCCCTTTCAAACCAGCAGGTGGAGACCAAAACAAACACTACACTTTAGTTTCTATGCTAAGTATTTTAGAATGTTTTTTTAGCACTATACTAAATTAATAAAGCCCAAATAAACTTTTTTTTCTGGGTGGGGAAAAAAAAACTAAACAAAAAGAAACATGAGAAGGGACAAATATTAAATCACATTGGTGACTTCCCTCTTAGGCCCCTTTTACACTTGCATTGTGTTACCCTGTTTTTCCCTAGGGTAACGCAACAGCAATGAAAGTGTATAGAGCCTTTTACACTGTGTCACGTTGTGCCGGAAGCCTCCGAATCACCACCGATCTACCGCAAAGTCTTCAGTGTGTTATATGAGTTCCGTGGCAACGCGAGTCATTGGAATCAAGGGGTGATACAAGAATTTATCCCAGTGACGTAATTCCTGTCCAGCAGGGAGTACATCACTGATCGGGGGTGGGCCTATGTATATGACCCTGTCAGGGCACTGCACTGCGGGGTCATTTGCTCGTCACTTTTGGCATTCCGGAGTGACGCAACATGAGCATTATATCGCAACACTAAAATTAAGTGTAAAACCAGCCTTAAAAGTGTCATATTATTTTGTTTGTATAGATTTTACATTATCAAAGATATTATCGTTTTATGTGTAAAAGGGTGTTTCTGCAGAGGGAGTGGTTAGGGCTAGGCACCACCAGGGGCAGTGGTTAGGGTTAGGCACCACCCGGGCTGCGGTTAATTTTAGGCAACACCGGGGGGTGGTGGTTAGGGTGAGACACCACCAGGGGGTGGTTAGGGTTAGGCACCACAGGGGGGCTAGGGTTAGGCACCACCGGGGTGGTGGTTAGGGTGAGACACCACTAGGGAGTGGTTAGGGTTAGGCACCACCAGGGGGTGGTTAGGGTTAGGCGCCACCAATTGTTGAATTACATAACGATTTTTATTATTAATATATTTTCATTAGTATTTCCCGTCTGTTTTTACAATGATATTTATTGTTAACCAAGTTTAACAATGATGTTTATCATTATCAGATTTCGTTATCCATCAGCACGATTTCGTTATCCAGCCGGCCCCTTTTTTCATGGCACCCTTTTTTCATGCACGCTTTTGTTGGATGCTTTTGTTGGATGCTTGTGTTACCTGTGACTCAGAAATATCTATAGCTAAAAGATCAACATAACAATCAGACAACTGACGTTTAAAAGTGAATAACGATGGGAGTCTTAGTAAGCCTCTCCCCTTTACTTGCCTTGTAAAGCTGAATTAAAGACAATCAAGATTAGTTCATTCAAAATACAGCTTACTGTATATAATCAACCCACATTAAAGGCATGACAGGAATCAAGATTTGTTGGCTTGATGTCTGCAACAGTTAGGAAGATTAGGGATAGGGAAATTTTGTTTTGGTGTTCAGCTCAGGATAGGGCTATCATTCAGGAGATAGCAATAATGCGGGGTTACCTCAGAGTTAATGATAGGTTTGTAAATAGGTGAATGCTAGAGATTAGGGTTCTTTATTGTAAAACAAAAAAGGTTAGATCCATGTTTAAAATTGGGCTATTATTGGGCTCAGACGTAAATAGACAAGACTGATTGGGACCACACGATCACGATACGTAAATGTTTACCTAGCTGGTGTTCGGGCGCTGCCAGTTCTGCATCTCAGAAGGTGAAGAGGATGGGGGAAGCCTCATTAGGATCCAGAGGTTTCCCTCTCCCAAAGTAGGTATTCCTCGGGAAGGTTGTTGCAGATTTTCATCAAAGGACAATTTTTGCTTTTAAAGTGACCCATAGATGAATAAAGCTGCTATTTTTACTTACCCAGGGCTTCCTCCAGCCCCATAAGCATGGCTGTGTCCCTCGCCATCCTCTAATGATGTCCCATTCAGCCATGGTGAGCCCCGGTAAGTGGCTCAGTGACGTCAGCGGCGGACCCTCTGCGCATGTGCGGACCTTCGGCGCAAGCTCAGAAGGTCCCGGCTGACGTCACTCAGTCAGACTGAGTCCGACTGAGCCGTTTACTGGGGTTTGATTGCGGCTGCACGGAGGATTCCGTGGGAGGACTGTGGAAGGATTGCGGAAGGACTGCGAGGGACGCATACATACTTATGGGGCTGGAGGAAGCCCCGGGTAAGTAAAACAAAGGCAGCCTTATTCATCTCTGGATCACTTTAGGACACCTGAAGTGAGAAGGATGTGGAGGCTGAACTATTTATGTAGTTTAAACAATACCAGTTGCCTGGCAGTCCTGACGATCCCCTGCCTCAAATGCATTTTGCCATAGACCCTGAACAAGCATGCAGATTGGATGTTTCTGACAAGATTAGCTGCTTGATCAACAGGACTGCCAGGCGACTGGTATTGTTTAAAGGCGAACTTCAGCCTAAACAAACATACTGTCATTAAGTTACATTAGTTATGTTAAAGGGGTTCTTTCGCGAAAAAAGTAGGCAGTTATAAAATGTGACAGATGACAGGTTTTAAGCCAGTCCATCTTTTTAAGGGGGGTTCTCAGGGTTTTCTTTGTTTTCAACAGCATTTCCTGAACAGCAGTTGCAAAGTCTAACTGACAAAATAGTGTGCAAGTGATTCGGGAGGCCGGCTGGTATCTTACTATGTTGGCAGTTAAACTGCTGTTCAGGAATGCTGTTGAAAACAAAGAAAGCCCTGAGAATCCTCCTTAGGCCTCTTGCACACTGCAAGCAAATCAGATTCAGATTCAGATTTTTAATCTGTTTTTACATCCGATTCCGATTCAGATTTTTAATCTTAACTGCATGCTGCGTTTTTTGATCCGTTTTTCTGTTGAATGTATTCAAGGAAAATCGGAAACGGAATCGGAATCGGAATCGGAAACGGAATCGGAATCGGAATCGGAAAACGGATTTGCAGTGTGCAGGGAGCCTTAAAAAGATGGACTGGCCCAAAACCTGTCATCTGTCACATTTTTTAACTGCCTACTTTTTTCGCGAAAGAACCCCTTTAATTAAAATAGATAGGTAATATAATCTCTTGCCCACCCTGTTTTAAAAGAACAAGCAAATGTTTGTGATTTCATGGGGGCAGCCATCTTTTTCATGGGGGCCGCCATCTTTTTGGTTGAAAGGAGGTGACAGCCAGGGAGCATGAGACATAGCTGTGCGCGCTAGGCTTCAAATATCAAAATTAAAATTAAAAAAAAAAAATTGCACCAAAACAGCAGTAGGAGAGCAACAACATCAGAGATCCCATCATGCTTTGCACAGCATCAGGGGAAAATGCCCGGGCAGTTTTCTTCTGTGCAACTAAAAATGAGGATTGGGTAAGAAAAACAAAACTCTGATGCAATGAAACTGTTAAAGAATCACCAAGCCTTTTCAGTGCTGCTGAGTAGATTTTTAGTCTAAGGGCTTGATTCACAAAGCGGTGCTAACTGTTAGCACGCCTGTGAAAACCCCCTTAGCACGTCTAAACAAGCTTTTCGCGCATAAAACTTTACGCGCGCAAAACTTTATGCACGTAAAACTTTACGAGCGTACTGCACAGAGCGCAGGGCGCACCGCGCGAAGTGCCCATTAAAGCCTATGGGACTTAGTGCGCGTAAAACTTTGCGCGCGTAAAACTTTGCGCGCGCAAAGTTAGCGCGCGATCTGATTGAGAAATTCGATGCTAACCTACTTAGCACCCTGGTTAGCGCGTCTAAAGACTTTAGACGTGCTAAGTAGGTTAGCACCGCTTTGTGAATCAAGCCCTAAAGGTTCACTTTAAAATAAATACATTTGGCAACCTCCATCTACCGTATTTCTCAGTTCCGGTTCCCTTTAATTTAACCGATCAAAAGGTAGCAGTGTATACAACAGGAGAATAACAGCTTTACTGTATTATTGTTTTTTCATTTATTGTAATGCCTTTATAAACAGCTAGGTTTTCTAAAAAATGTACAATTTTGTAATCATTATCTTGCATTTTGGGGTAAATTCAACTGTGTGATGTGCTATAAATCCTGTTAACCTCAGCTACTTAATGTGCTCAGCTTTCATAACAGGTTTCGCAGTTCATTCTTAATAATAACGTTCATCCAAATATCTGAACAACCTAAATTGTTTTTTGTTTTCATAAATAAAATTACTTGAGCAAATCACATTTGTAGAGATTTTGGACTGAAATCCCAGTCTGTAGTTTTCCGATCTTTCAAAAACAAGCATCTCATTGATAACATATGTGCACATGCTGTTCTGACAACATTCGACTGAAAACCGAGATTGATCAAGGCTGCAGTTGTCAGTGAATTTCACACTTCCAAAGTCATTTCACATATTGCATTTCTTTTTCATCGTTCAAAAGCAAAAGTTGTAAATTGTAAACTCTCTGTGCCTGAGAGTTCTGTTTTTCCTTCATTACATCGTTCACTGCCAAAAGGTAGAATTCTGTAACCATGGTGATGCAAAAGTAACTTTGTACGGAGTATAGCAATGCTCACTCTAGATTTTCAGAGATATACAGAACATGTTATAAAATTATGTTAGTTCTGCTGCCATTTTTTCCATTCTAAATTTGCATACCACTATGATCACTGTAAACGTTTTAATTGCCATACATTACATTTTAAAAATTGACATAAAAGATCATTTAAAGGACACTCGAAGACCAGGGGTGTAACTAGACTTAATAGGGAACCCCTGCAAAAATCATAGCACGGGGCCCACTTTGTCCCCGAACCCCACTATATTGGGATCGAGCAAATGGCAGTAGAGAGTGTTCTGATCTGAATCAGCCTCTGGAAGCAGGAAGAAATTACACACGCTCCTGCACATGGTTTTTGTGAGTGATTGCTATGCCCATGCCTGAAGTGTAAGGTATATGGAGATATCCATATTTATTTCCTTTTAAACAATACCAGTTGCCTGGCATCTTGCTGATGTTTCATGCAGTAGTAGTGTCTGAATGACACACCCGAAACAGGCATCCAGACACAGAACATTTAAATCACGCTTTTCCTGGCAGACTCAAAGCGCCAGAGCTGCATCCACAAGGACGCACTCTATAGGCAGTAGCAGTGCTAGGGAGTCTTGCCCAAGGTCTCCTACTGAACAGGTGCTGGTTTACTGAACAGGCAGAGCTGAGATTCGAACCCTGGTCTCCTGTGTCAGAGGCAGAGCCCTTAAAGAGAAACGCCGACCAAGAATTTAACTTTATCCCAATCAGTAGCTGATACCCCCTTTCACATGGGAAATCTATTTCTTTTCACAAACAGACCATCAGGGGGCACTGTATGGCTGATATTGTGGTGAAATCCCTCCCACAAAGAAATTCTGGGTACGTACTCCAGGCAGTTTCCTGTCTGGGAACCTTGCTGCATTGTGAGAAATAGCTGTTTACAGCTGTTCCCAACTGCTACATCACCTGCCAACCGTAAAAATGTAAATGTTTTAAATGTAATAAATGTCAGAATGTAAATCAGGGATTTAAAAGATTGTATAATGGGCAAACACTGGCTAAATCATTTATACATAATTGTTGTAAAAATGAAGCACTTTTGTATTACATTATTTTCACTCGAGTTCCTCTTTAACCATTACACTATCCAACCACTGCAGTCAAATGTCAGTCAAAATCTAAGTAATGGAGTCAGTGGCGTAGCTAAGGAGCTTTGGGCCCCAGTGCAAGTTTTACATTGGGTCCCCTAAAGCACATAACACACATAGCACATACATAACAATTGATACGGCGCACTGAAATCGGCCAAGTACAACCACAGTATCAGACGTGCAAGAAGGTGATGGGGAACAGTTTGTTAATGATTACCACTATTCAAAGCATCTGATCATTATCATTCAGCACAGGACCAATGAAGAGCTTATACTGCTGTTGAGGGAGGCACCCTGTGTGGTCACAACCTCTGCATTGCCTATTGCTACGCCACTGAATAGAGTCAGAGGATCAAGAGGATAGCCAGGCAATCTCCATTGTTTAAAGGGAAATAAATATAACAGCCTTCACATCCCTCATTTCAGGTGTCCTTTAATGGAAGGTGGCCACTGTGAACCTAGCCTAAATGATTTCAAAGTGATGCCCCCCTATTTTTGTGCTTCAAGATGAGAAAAAAAAAACGGCTAAGGTGTTTATGGCTAGGGCATAAAAGGATTAAGATGAAATGGGCCTTAGGCAAGATAGCAGGTTTTGATCACCTGGTCTTTTTTAGCAAGACTAGTGTTGGGTGAACAGTGTTTGCCACTGTTCGGGTTCTGCAGAACATCACCCTGTTCGGGTGATGTTCGAGTTCGGCCGAACACCTGATGGTGTTCGGCCTTTTAGTTCGGGTTCGCCCGAACTGCTCAATGCCCGGCCGAACAGGGCCCTGTTCGCCCGAATATGGCCTCCCTATGGGGTCGCAGGCATAAGGGGGGAGCATGCCCCGATCGCGCGCGGGGGGGGGGGTCGGAAATTCCCCCCACCCCCTCCACTAGCGCTCCCCCCTCTGCCAGCTTCCCCATAAAGAGTTTGCGTAAAGTTAAATAGTACCGGTGGTGGCTGCTGCAGTGGCTGGCTGGCAGTGGTGTGAGTGAGGAGCAGGAGTCCGAGTAGGACACGTTGAGGCCGGGCATCGGGCGGTTCAGTGGTAGTACCCTTGTGGTACTTCCGCCCTTTCTCTGACCTCACGTCCTCTACGTGATGACGCATACGAGGGTACGCGTCACGCCTACCGCTGAACCGCCCGCTGCCCGGCCTCAACGCGTCCTACTCGGACTCCTCCTCCTCACTCACACCACTGCCAGCCAGCCACTGCAGCAGCCACCACCGGTACTATTTAACTTTACGCAAACTTTTTTATGGGGAAGCGGGCAGAGGGGGGAGCGCTAGCGGAGGGGGTGGGGGGAATTTCCGAATCCCCCCCCCCGCGATCGGGGCATGCTCCCCCCTTATGCCTGCGACCCCATAGGGGGGCCGTATTGCGGCATGTTCGGGTCCCCATTGACTTGCATTGAGTTCGGGGTTCGGGCCGAACATGCCAAACATCTGGCCCATGTTCGGCCTGTTCGGCCCGAACCCGAACATCCAGGTGTTCGCCCAACACTAAGCAAGACTTGGTAGGTGCTAGCGTAGCGTCCACCAGGCCCTTACACTCTCTCCAAGCCCTAGGCAACTGCCTAGATTTGCCTTGTGGATGATCCAGCTCTGGGTTAGGGTACTTTGGACAATATGAAAAGTGGTGTAACTGTCTTTCATCTCTAAGTTGTTCCATGCAAAGTGACAGGCTGTGGGTTACCACAATAATTAATTATATGAAACTCATTAGTTGAAAGTAAACATGCAAATAATTGATCTCATTGACCAGACCTCATAGACAGCTGAAACTCAGCCCTAGGCTTAATTATGTAATGTTCTTAATATCTGCCTTTAAAATAGAACTATAGTTTTTTGTCCTAACTTGGTCAAATTAAACATTTGCTACATCCTGTATGCATGTGTTACGCTGCTTTCTGTAAGTAATAAATACCTCTATTATATCATTTTTAATCCATACTGTGACATTAAGGCTGGGACCACACTTGTCCATGCAAAAAATATGCCTGTCTTTTCTGCACATGATTTTTTGCACACTCTGCGTGTCTGTATGCATTTAAATGTGTGCGTTATTCCACAGTAGCTAGTGATTTTTATTGGGAAAACACACAAGATGTACAATTTAATGTTACAAAAAGTAAGCTTTTTTCCTGCATGGAAAAACTGCATTCAACTGTGAACCATCCCATTAAGGCCCCTTTCAGACGGATGGCTAAACTGCGCCAGAGGCGTAGCTAGGGTTTTGAACGCCCAGGGACAAAGACAGTTTTTGCGCCCCCCCTTTCCGGAGAAAATGGGTGTGGTCATATTTTAGTATGTGGGAGTGGTCATGGAGGCCACCATGTGTGTAGCCAGGGATCCCACCCTGTAGGTAACCAGAGAGGCCACCTTTAGGTAGCAAGAGAGCCCCCCCCCCTCCCCTTTAGGTAGGTAGAGTAACACAGCTATGTACTCTGTAAAGTGCTGCAGAAGATGCCAGTGCTATATAAATACATAATAGTAATACTGTAGGACATTACACTGTGGCTATGGTAGGATTAGATTGTGAGCTCCTCTGAGGACAATCAGTGACATGACTATGTAATCTGTAAAGTGCTGCAATAGTATGATAGGATATTACACTATGACTATGGTAGGATTAGTATGTGAGCTCCTCTGTGGACAGTCAGTGACATGACTATGGATTCTGTAAAGTGCTGCAGTAGACATCGGTGCTATATAAATACATAATAATAATAATATGGTAGGACATAAGACTAGGACTACGGTAGGATTAGAGTGTGAGCTCCTCTGAGGACAGTCAGTGACATGACTATGTACTCTATAATGTGCTGCAGAAGATGTCAGTGCTGTATAAATACATAATAATAATAATATGGTAGGACATTACACTATGACTGTGGTAGGATTAGATAGTGAGCTCCTCTGTGGACAAACAGTGATATGACTATGTATTCTTTAACGTGCTGCAGAAAATTAAGTAAACAATACACAATGATAATATAAAGGTGACCATACATAAGGTGACTTGGTGGCTCGACCATCTGATTTGATTATTATAATTGGATCCCATGAACATGCTCGATCAACGATGCAACCAATTTTGGGCCATTTCTTTCTATGGGTGTGCAATATCTGGATGAGCGAAGAATGTGACAGAACCCCCAGGCGCTGTTACCCCTAATGTAAAATGCTTACCCCCAGTGCAGTATACTTTACCTGTCCATCACTGGCTCCATCAGCATACACGCGCCCCATGTGGTTGCCAGCATAACGTGGGTGGGTGTGTGACGTCACGCATGCTACCACGTATACACCGGCAACCACGTGGGACGCGTGTATGTGGATGGAGCCCAGAGCTAGCAGGTAACGTATACCGCACTGCAGGGGAACATTTTACATTGGAGAACAGCACCAGGAGCGGCGAATGCAGCACCACAATACCGATTTCATGCTGAAATTGATCAGGAATCGGTCTGCGGTGTATTGGGCAGGCAGCAGAACTCTCTCCGATCAGAGGGAGATCTGTCTCTTGGTCGATCTGCCTATACATCATCTGATGTATGGGCACCTTAAATGGTTAACATGTTGGCACCATGCACTAATACACATGCATTTAGCTTGCTGTGTAATGTGTGTACAGGATGACAGGTACATTACACCACTGTATATGCCAAGAAAAACAGAGTTCCTAAGAACAATTATTACCTGTCAATACTTAGTGTTTAGTGACCTTAGATCTGGTCACTGAGGCTGCAAAAGAAGGAGGAGGGCTGTGCAGGAGGGAGACTGTCAGGGAAAGTGGATATTTACTGCTACCAGGCAAGGGGGGCTGCATGGGGGGGGGGCAGTATGCTGCTAGGCAAGGGGGGCTGCCTGGGGGGACAGTATGCTGTTTGTCAGGAATAGAAATGCTGTTTGGAGCTCAGCTAGCCGAGGGACTAACCCAGGACAAGAGACAGGACTTGGGGGAGAGCATAACAACAGCAGCATGTGTTAGTGTAGAAAGCTGGCCTGACGGCTGAGGGAGAGAGGTGCACACACAGGAGAGCCCCTATACACGCTGCGTGCAGCTATATACATGGATACATCTCACCGCACAGTCCCCCCTCCCGCATACCTGTCCATCCACAGCTCACTTCCAGCTCGCCTCACTCCCTTGAATTACCCGGTCTCCTCTGCTCAGCCCCGCCCCTGGAGAGGGGAGGGGGCACTCACGACGAGGAGAGAGAGTGCAGAGACTGTAGTCTGGAGGAGAATGACTGTGCGGAGACTTATTACAGTTGCTCCGCTCAGTCTATGGCCAGCTCTGCACTTAGGCTTATGCGCCCTTGCTCTCCTTCCGCCCGGGGGCAAATGTACCCCTCTGACCTACCCCCTAGCTACGCGTCTGAACTGCGCATTTGCTGAGCAGTTCAATCTCCCATCTGCCACTCGCCAGTGCAATTTGGGTGCAATTTAAATGCTGCTGAATTGCAGTGTTTACAACATTACCCGTGTTATGTGCTGACAAGTGGGGTTGTTACCCAGTGGACATGCTCAGATGTGACTCTATCGGTAAGGGGAGGTCTGTCTAGCGCAGGTAACGAGTGCTAGCAAGCACCGAGCATGTGCAGGAGAGCAGCTATGACAGGTGGTGAATTCTCTACCTGTCAGCTACCCATCTGAATGAGGTCTTGCTAATACTTGGTTACCAGTTGTAATGTGATTTTGACAAGTGCCTGGTACACACTTTCAACTATGATTGGCCAATAAATGACAAATGTTACCACCTCCATGTAGTGTGAGGGCTTATCTACATAATCTGTTTTATATAGAATTCAATATCTGTTGACACTCATACTACTGTACATGGAGGTGGTAAAATTGGTCAGTGATTGGCCAATCCTAATTGAAAGTGCATACCAGGTTTTAGGCTACTTTCACACTAACACATTGCGATATGTTGACTAGGACAATATAATCAAATGCAATGCAGTTGTAATTGGACATTGGCATTGGCACATTCGCATCACAATGCGGCAGAGCCTGTCAGAATAACAGAAGGCATGCTGTGCATAACTGGAAAACCTGCATGTTTAGGCCCCTTCCCCAACTCCACTCTGCATGCAGTGCAGGTGGTCATCTCAGTGCATGGTAACACACAGATGGGGACAAGGCCTTAAAGCTGCAGTGATGTATACTTTTCATGTGCCGTATACTTCATTATGTTCATCAGAACACACACGTAATGAACAATGCAACCTTTCTGCTCTGTTGTGTTGTGATTCTGTTTTTCACAGAGTACACCACACCCTACTGTGAAGCTAGCCTTGTTGTATTTTGGTTCGGGAATGGGCAAGGTTTAAAGAGTAACAGCATTGAGCTTTCACATGATAAGATAGGCAGGTTTTGTAACAGCAACTTTCCAACAGTTCTTAGGCCCCTTTTCCAAGTGCAGATGAAGGTGGTGAACTTACCGCCTGTTAGCGGCTCCCAAGCAGCAGCCATGCACTCGCTAGTGCTTAGCTCAGGCGCCGCCCCATGAGGTTGCATCTAAGCATGTTTTTGATGGAGGAATAAGTGTTCTAACGTACCAATCTAAACTATGGACTCTACAAACGATCCGTCACGTGAATGGCATAAAGGAGCATTAAACACACAATTTAGCCACCCAATTGCTGGGGTTTAGCACCTTTCTGTTGCGAAATAATGCAACCATATAAGGGCGTTTGTAATCACTTGCGTGTCAGCGGTTGACTCACAGTGCAATTACTGCCCAATAAAAATGTTGCATATTGCATCCAGGGGTTGCTGCTGCCAGATCAGATGTACATGCAAGGGACCAGGGTTGTGACAATAGCCCCTGTGGCTGTGGTTGTGGGGGGCCAGGGTCTTTGGGGGCCTTCTCTTCTTCCCTCTCTCTAATGCATCACAGCCATACACTTCTGCTCTTTGCTGGCTCCAGGTCACATGACCAATGCAAGTCATGTGATTGGGATCCAGAGGATTGCAGTAGAGAGTGGGTGGCTATGAATGGAGGAGACCCACAGTGCTAAAGCAGGTAAATATTACACTGCTCTCTGTTGTACTCTGCATGGTGGGAGGTGGTGGGGGATGGTTTAGATGTGTGTGTATGCACGTGTGTGGGGGGGGAAAGGAGGGGTGTTGGGGTTTTTATATATTTTATTACTCTTTGGCTGGCTGCATTTGTGGGGGGAGGGGGTTGAAGGGCCTATGTACTCAAGGGGCCCTATGTCATTTTTTTTAAGGTGGCCCTATGCAATCTAGTTAAACCCCAGCAAGGGACCACAGCCACTGCTGGGTGCTTGCAGCCAGCTGCAAATGTCCAGCAAATAAACAGGAGCAGGTGAGCTAACAAGCAGTTAAGTGTACTGCTGTTAGAGGTTTGTGGGAAAGAACCCAGAAGGAGCTGCACGAAATCTCAAGGCAGCATGTCAGAAGCTAAGATTTTTAAAGCCCTACATGTACAGCAAGACATAGGCTCTGATTAAAGTAAGACAAGACAAATAACAAATAATACCAAAGAGAAATGCTTTGAAGAAACAGAAACCATGTATAGGTTTTGGCACCTGAGCTTTACTTACCATGGTGCCAGTTTTCTTCTGAGAGGCTCCATTGGCTGGTAATTTGGTTCAGTACGGTCCGCAACCAGAGGAAAGCCAGCGATCTTTGAACCGGATCTAGTTGGCTGCGCATGCATTGCAGTTCAGTGCCACCGCTCTGTTTGTGCTCACAGTATCATTTTTCAATTGCTAGAATTCCGTGAGTATGGAACTGATTACTCAGGTGTACACTGGTATTATTTCACACAGGCTGCTGCAGATGATGAATCAACCATGCTGCTCAGGTGCACCCACCGGGTGCTGGGAAATGCTTGGTACTAGCAGTTGAGGAGTGTCTGTCTCATGAAGTCACATCTTAGCACAGTTGCAGCCACACTCAGATGCAACATAAAGCAGTTGGTTTCTGGTGTGTAACTGCATCATGTGTCAAATGTTGACATCCCTGCCATAAAAGCTACCATTTGGCTGCATTTATTTGCAGTTAGATGGTGTTCAGTGGCCAGCAAACTGGAGGCTGAACTGCACACTCAACACCAACATTTAATCCTACTGCTGCTATTTTACTAACCTTTTAGCAACTCCTTTATACTTCAGTACTACCCAGGTGAGGGCTGCTATATTTTATCACATAATAAAAGAGATATTTAAAAAAAGAAAACAGTCAAGGCTAGCTAGATCACTTATGATAACATCACTAAAGCGGCTTTAAAGATCTCTAGAGATGCCTTAGTAAACCAGGCCCTATAAATAGAGAGAGAATTTTAATATTACACTAAAAATAAAGCCTATATATAGAAACTACTTAGTTAACTTGTGTCACATGAGCTAAATGTAATGGTGTGTCATAACTCATTGTTTATCTGTCACTCAGTAAACCCAGGTGACTCATTTCATGCAAGAAGTTTTATATTCTGCTATGACATTTACTAATAGCTAAAAGCTATAAAATAAAATGTAATGCACACAAGCAGATCATACACAAGCCCACACTACTGTGTGTACACACTCACATGCACACAACTCATGCACATACATCATACTTCTAGAATCTGCAGCTTTTACAGCATACATTTTAAAGTGCTTCATATTGAAATGGGCGAGATATGTATGCAATAGTAGAATATCGGTACATTTATCAATAGTCTACTATCGCCCTTTGCCGTTACTAGAATATTCATAATTTTACTGATATTCTACTAACACCTACCCTAACCTAACTCTTGCATTACCCTTCCCCTACCTATGTCTAACACTAACCTCCTCCCCTACCTACGCCTAACACTAACTCCCCCACCTATGCCTAACACTAACTGCGCCTCCACCTACACCTAAAGGCCCATACACACGTCGTTTTTCAGTCACCCGGATGTCAAATCGGGCGTGTGTACAGTCCGTCGTTCAGCTGATAAGATTGGTCTTGAGCGATTCGCCAGGCGGATCGCTCAAGACCAGTCTTATCAGCCGAAAGAACAGACTGTACACACGCCCGATTTGATGTCCGGACGACTGAACGACGGGACATCCAAACGACAGGTTGTTTAAAAAAATCCAACGTGTGTATGGGCCTTAACACTAACTTTCCTCCATAGCTATTGGCACTATCCTTTGTTTCCTCATTGCTAATTAACTCCATCAGCTACTGCCACGAAATGGAGCTCAGTTACATAGTAGCCATACTCTGTAGTAAATTACTGGTGCTTCCACCGCTAAATGAAGTATAACAAATCACCGCCACTCCCCTCCTAAATAATGCCACTCACAGCTGAAACTCTTTTCAACTCTTTTTAATTTGGCTACATTTCATAAACAGATTCATATTTAGCAAGGTTATATTTGTATTTGCATTCCAAAAATCCAAACCTTGTAAACGTACTAGGAGTAAAGGGAACCATTAATCAAATCTTTGGGAATTGCGTTTGACAACAAACTCATCAAGGCATGAAAATTAGCATTAGTACTTTGTACGGTGAATAAACATTTGTTTTTAGTTTAGCTATCTCATTACATTCAAATTGGGTTTAAGCTTTTTTAAATCTACTTTTGGATTATGCAGCAAATACATTGAATTTATTCAAAATCTGTAAAGCTTTATAAGTATTTGCTTCACAATTACGTTAATTTATTTAAGACTATTTAGTAGTCAGAAACAGCAAATGACATAAAAACTGTTTCTTAATGAGAAATCAGTTGCCATATCCTTGTGCCAGTAAGGGTGCCTTAAATATCTCAATCACTGTGGTCAATATTGGGATTATTCGATTGACTAAATTCAAAGATCAAATTTGCTTTAAATAACATATTAGTGACATGAATCAATATATGTCAATCATTTTTAAGCAGCTGTTTTATCATTTTGATAAGGAGCCTCAAAAATCTTCATCAACGGTATGGTTGGTTTAGTTGAGGAGGCATTGCTTGTATGACCCCAAGCTTAATATGAATCTTTGTGAAGCTGTTGTGGAAATGATCAGAGGATCCAAAATGATAAAAGTAGCTAAAACTTTTAAAAAATGGGTGAGGCAGTGGTGGGCTTACCTCCTTCTAGCAGATACAAAAACAGGCTGATATTATGTCAACAAGCACATTTGTTTATATTTTTACTCCAAAGGTTCAAAGCAACACTTTCCACAGGTGTGGCCCTGCTTCACAGAGGCACTAGGCTGAGTCATGACATAGACACTTGTTGCTGTACGCTTCAGTTTCTGGGGAGTAGTCTACAGCTAACAAGCCGACCAAAAGTGTTTGACAGCCCACATCTGGAGATGAATGCTTAAAGGGGCACTACAGCGAAAAACTGTAAAATTTAAAATATGTGCAAACATATACAAATAAAAAGTACATTTTTTTCAGAGTAAAATGAGGCATAAATTACTTTTCTCCTATGTTGCTGTCACTTACAGTAGGTAGTAGAAATCTGACAGAAGTGACAGGTTTTGAACTAGTCCATCTCTGTATAGGGGATTCTCAAGGATGTTTTTATTTTTAAAAGCACTTAGTGAATGGCAGTTGCTCTGTCCAACTGCCAAACAACTATGTAGAGAGCAGGGAAGCTGGCCAGCATCATTGTTTAAATCCTTTTTAGGGAATATCTTTATAAAGAATAAAAGCCTTGCTGAAAATCCCCTATGAAGAGATGGACTAGTCCAAAACCTGTCACTTCTGTCAGATTTCTACTATTTACTGTAAGTGACTGCAACATAGGAGAAAAGTAATGTATGGCTCATTATACTCTGAAAAAAATGTACTTCTTATTTGTATATGTTTGCACATATTTTAAATTGTACAGTTTTTCGCTGTAGTGCCCTTTTAATGTGGACCGACCATGTGAGCAAAACATAAAATTGTTATTTTTCCATCTTCTAATTTAGACTCCCTCACTTATTTTATATTAAACATTGGCAATATTGCAATAACTCCAATTTATCAAGCTGATTTCTTAGGGGTAATATTTGATTCAGTACTACTCAAATTTCATATTAACAAATTAATCAATCACTCAGTCCTGTGTTTTTCAATTAAAAGACATCATAGATCTGTTCCTTCCTAACACTTGATGCAACTAAAACACTAGTGTATGTCCTCACCATAATTCTATTAGACTATTGCAATAGCCTCTCATGTGGGCTATCAATGAATCCGCTGGCACATTTTCAGTACATCCTGGACTCTGCTGCTTGACTCTTGTGCCTCTCTTCTCACTCCTATGATGCTGCTCCCTGCTGTCAGTCCCTTCCCTCCATTGGTTGTCCATCAAACAAAGGTTTCAAGCTTTGCATACGGCAGCATTAAATAGTTGTAGCAACTCAGAGGAAGAAGTAATTTGGGTTCCAGTGATCACCGGAACCCCCGAATTACTGTTGGGCAGGCCACGGACTAAAGCATTGCTGCTATAGCGGCATCCAACTCAGGCTCTATGTAGCTGGTGCTGTGCACTGAGAAGAATTGTTAGGTCAAGCTTCTGAATCTTAAAGGAGAACTGTAATAAAAAAAAGAGAGCTTAACTTACCAGGGGCTTCTACCGCCCCCCCTCACGCAGACGTACTGTGACCGCACGGGCTAAAATGTTCCCTCTGTCTCCCATAGCGGCTTGCTTATGGGATTTGTGACTTTAATGTCGCAAGCCACTGTGCCTGCAAGGCCCTGGCCACACGCATCCTCATTCCGCTGAAGCTCCCGGCGACGTTAGCTGGAACGAGGACAAGGGCGGCCAGGGCAGTGGCTTGCAACATTAAAGTTGCAAATGCCAGAAGCAAGCAGTGGTAGGGGACCAGAGGATCGTTTTATCCTGACGCAGGCACAGGACTGTGGGGTGCCGGTAGTCGGTAGAAGCCTCAGGTAAGTTAAACTCTTTTTTTTATTACAGTACTCCTTTAACTACAAATTGTCTTTCTATTTGCATCCTTCATACATCACTACATACACATTTCCTGATGCCATCCTGTTATATATGCTCTGCTAATTAACTTCTTTTTTCATCTACCCAGTCAGCTCTTTACCACCTCCTGGTTTGGAATTCAAACACCAACACACTCTTCAACATACAAGGTCTCACCCCTCTGGAATTCTCTATGGTATTTTCAGCTTACCATATGTAACAGTCTGTGGAGATGCAGCTGCGGGCAGTCAGGATGCCACCGCAGCTGCTTCGGTTTCCCTGTCGGGCGTTTCTCCTGTCTCCTTGGCGTCTAGCATGGCGAAGTGATTGTCTGTGGCTCATAGAGTGGCTTACAGACGGGACCTTTATGCGGGGAGGAGGCGAGTCAGCTGACCTGCCGGTCGGCTGACTTCAAAGGAGACTCTCGGCAGCTCTGATTGGCTGATGGGTGTGGGCGTGGCCGAGGGGGTCTCCTCCACTTCTTAAGCCTCCGAGAATCACTCGCAACGTGTCTGCTGTTGCTAATGCTGAGCACTCAGACCTTAGTTAGTTCCGGTGTGCTTTGATCTGGGAGGAAACCAGGGATTTCACACAAGACTAGGAATTGATATTACTACTGTTATTATTGCTTGATTATCTGTGCATGACTCTGGCTATCTTCTGACTACCCTTACGCTATAAGATTCTGTACTTTTGCCCATCTGATCCTGTTGTTGACTCTGCCTGAAATACCTTTATCCTTCTGCCTTCCGATTCTGTACTGTTTCCTCCTGTCTGTTGCCGAACCGATCTGTCTGCCCACTCCACTCACCAGTGAGCCCTAGTCACTGGTGAGGCTCCTTACTGATAGTATCCACCAGCTCCTCTGGTGAGGTTCCTTACTGATAGTACCCACCAGCTAGAGTTGGGCGAACAGTTCGGCTGTGTTAGCCGAACTGCAGCCGAACTGTTCGGCTGCCCAAGCTGTCATTTATCTGTGGCTCTTACTACTTCCGGGTCGCAATGACCCGGAGTAGTACGTCTGTGCTGGCCCGACGGAGCGCGTCCTAGATCGCGCTCCCGTTGCCGGGCACTCTCTGCGCATGTGTGTGACATCATGAGTGACGTCACACACATGCGCAGAGAGTGCCCGGCAACGGGAGCGCGATCTAGGACGCGCTCCGCCGGGCCAGCGCAGACATACTACTCCGGGTCATTGCGACCCGGAAGTAGTAAGAGCCACAGATAAATGACAGCTTGGGCAGCCGAACAGTTCGGCTGCAGTTCGGCTAACACAGCCGAACTGTTCGCCCAACTCTACCACCAGCTCCTCTGGTGAGGTTCCTTACTGATAGTATCCACCAGCTCCTCTGGTGAGGTTCTGCCAAAACTAATCAGTACTACTGTTACACCAAGCACTGCACACTTGCTATTATCTTGTTTGCTATACTTGCATTATTGGTGATTCTGCAGATCACCATATAATCAGATATAGTGTCTGATTTATTGGTGATACTGCAGATCACACAATAACCAGACTTCTGTTTGCTACACCAATCGTTACACCATAAAGCACATACATTGGCTCCATTTCGTGTACAGCTTAGTGTTGCTTATAATAACCGAAAACCCATCCACCAAAACCTAAAGGGTTTCTGCCTTATCCTCTCTACCACTAAGATTTAATGGACAGGACCTATACTCCTATTGTAACTTGATAGTACTATATTTATTGACTGACCCTATTATATGCACTTAGTTCAAGAGCAGCTGTACCAATCTGTTGTAATCTATATTATCCTCTTTTTATCCAATGTAAAATATGAGGAAGAATTGTATTTATCAGTCAATATGATGTGTTGGGGTCAATACCAAAATATTCAACCATCACTAATTGGATCTAAAAGTGCTTAAGTTACATGAGAAGAGAGTATATAAATATTACAAAAGTTGATATCTCTTAAATTGCTAGTGCCTAATATTGCTGTACACAACATTCCTTTACAAAATACTTTCAGTGAAGTTGCTTGTCCCATCGCAAGTTCAGATATCCATCAGAATACAAAGCTAAACATCATAATGACTTGGTAGAAACTATTATTTTAAAAATTAAATTCACCTTTGCTCAATTCTCAACAGAATCACAGCATTAAACCCTGATTTAGGGCTGGTGCACACCAAGAGCACGTCTGAGCGCTTTTAAAAACGCCAGTGTTTTGAAAAGAGCTTGGCTAATGTATTTGAATGGGATGGATCACACTAGAGCGATGGCAAAAGCAAACGTGGTCCTGCAGCATTTCTGCGCCTTTCTGAGGCAATTCAGCCTCAATGTTAAGTATAGGAAAGTGAAAAATCGCGATTCTTTTTGTTACAGAAGCTGTTCAGTTCCAGCTCTACCATAATAAAAGATAAAAAACGTTACATCAAAATGCTCAAAAAATAACTAGACAGTAGGCATGATTAGAAAATCGCTAGGCACATGCCTAGAATCGCTCTGAAGAATCACTTCAAAAAGCACTGAGTGCTTGCGATTACGCTAGTGCTTTTTGGTGTGCACTGGCCCTGACTAAGCTGAAGATTTGGACATTTTGATTTTTTTGGCTCAGTATCAGGGGATGAGCAGAAACTACGCTAGTGCGAATTTATGCATCGTAGTTCGCATCTACGCATCGTAGTTCGTAAGCGAAGTCTCAAAACTACGCATACGATTTTACGCGTAGCGAAGTACCCCTACGTGTAGTTCTCATGTGTATTGCGAAGTAAACTACGAATGCGTTATTTGCGTCTATTTTTACGCATACGATTGTATGCATACAAAATTACGCATTGGAAAGGGGAATGTACGCATAGAATAGTTACTGTTACAGGCATTTTGAAGAGGAATTCATGCGTACATTTTTATGCATAATGGCATAAGCGCCCGCATGTACTACGCTACGCACTACGCGTAATTGCGTATTTTAATGCGTATTCTACGAAATGCATACGAAGCAATTATTTGGTTTTGGAACCGTAGTTTGGCGAAGCGTAATTGCGTAAAACTACGCGTAGTTCCAGCGTAGCGAAGTTGGCTGACTACGACCATCCCTGCTCAGTATACCACTGCAGCCATGATGGACAGCCAGGTGGCAATGTGGTTGCAGAGAACCATGGCCTCCTGCAGCTCTCAGCACATCAGAAGCTATGCAAGAACATTTTCCTATTTATTGTTAGGCATTCCACTGCCTCAGTCAGCAGCCAACTGTACATTGTAGTTATGTCATTGAATACATTTACTGCCTCCATGCAGTGCAATGCATAGCAAACATGTTTGTCAAAACACTGTGCACATACATATGTAGATAAATGAGAAAATCTTTTTGATCCACTATGAAGTAAACGTAACTAAATGTGACAATGATGTCAAGGCCTTTGAACTGGATAACCTATAATCCCAAGTGTATTTGTATGCTTACTCGTTCACAAGGTTGATTGCAAGCTAAGCAATGCTTGTCAAGTTTGACTCCTCGTGACCTGTACGTGAAGGCTTGTAGTTTTTCAAGATGTGTGAGGAGTTGAACATGCTTTACTTCTCTCAATTTATATATCTGAACGTCTACCTGTAATTTCATTTGATATTTACTTTGTTTTGTTCATCTGTTCAATGTGATTTGAGAGTGACTTAAAAGAATACAGAAATTGTATCTGAAAAAACTCGTTGACAATAAAATGCTTTTTAAACTGCCAGCAAGCAAGAAAATACTATACACAAAATAATTTTGGTAGTACTTTTTCTACTGCTATTGGTACTGTATTTAATTGTGAAATGCACAAAAGTTATTTTAAAGAGAAGATAAAAAATTATCTAGGAGAAAAATTATCACCTAGAAGAAAAAAAAGTGAAATGGATATGAGCCAGAAAAATGAACGTGGTCATGACATCATGTGGGCGGGGCTAACTGTAATGTAGTTGTACCAGCTAATGTAGTTACATAAAAAAATATGAAGTAAATGCACATAATGACAGACAGCATTTCCCCAGTAAATGCACATAATGAGAGACAGCGTTTCCCTAGTAAACGCACGTAATGAGAGACAGCGTTTCTCCAGTAAATGCACGTAATGAGAGACAGTGTTTCCCCAGTAAATGCACATAATGACAGACAGCATTTCCCCAGTACATGCACGTAATGAGAGACAGCATTTCCCCAGTAAATGCACATAATGACAGACAGCGTTTCCCCAGTAAATGCACGTAATGACAGACAGCGTTTCCCCAGTACATGCACGTAATGAGAGACAGCGTTTCCCCAGTAAATGCACGTAATGACAGACAGCGTTTCCCCAGTAAATGCACGTAATGACAGACAGCCTTTCCCCAGTAAATGCACATAACGACAGACAGCATTTCCCCAGAACTTGCATGCAATGAGAGACAGTGTTTCCCCAGTAAATGCACGTAATGACAGACAGCGTTTCCCCTGTAAATGCACATAATGACAGACAGCGTTTCCCTAGTAAATGCACGTAATGAGAAACAGCGCTTCCCCAGTAAATGCATGTAATGAGAGACAGCGTTTCCCCAGTAAATGCACGTAATTGTGTAGCAAGGTTTATAGTGCTTAACATTAAAAAAAAGTGGAGTTAGACTTGCTTCAGAGTCTCTTTAAGAGGTTAACAATTTTCTGTGGAGATAATGCTGTTTTAATGAAAAACAAACAAACAATGTAATATGAATTGTGAGGTTGCAGTGAGATATTTTTTGTTCTTACTAAAGCAAAGTACACAAACAGGCATTGGCAATTATTTTCTGGCAATCACTGCAGCTATTGCCTGGAGCATTGAGCTCCGTAGTCATCACTAGGAATTGCATGGCGAATTCCCAATGGCACATTGCATCACGTTGCACGGGTTTTTATTTTCTTAAATGTGCAACTGAGATTTTTCCAGACCACGACTCATCACTTCTTACTGCAACAATGACAAATCAGTTCCTGAAAGTTAATTACTTGTTCTCGATCTATTTGAACTTGTATTGTAAGCGCCTCTTCCCTGCACCCAAACAAAAAAAACAGACCAATGCAGAAAAAACCTTGTCAGTACAGGAAACCTGTGTTCATTGTTGGTGTACACTGTTTATCCAGAATACCATTTTTAAGTTTCTATGTGAAAGAGACGCCACCTTGCTACTGGGAGTGGAAGGCTGAGGATACATTGGATAACATTGCCATTTTACATTATAGATATTCCTTCACTCAAACTATTTTTAACCATTATTTTGGTTCATTTTTGTTTGACATGGGCCTTGCTGGCAGAGATCATGTTTGTATGTTTGTTTTGTTATTAATTTTAATATGTGTTAGTCACCTGAATATTTTACAGCTCTGTACTTTTCCTTTGTAAATCACCATCTTAAAGGACCACTATCGCGAACATCATAAAATTTAAAATACCTGTAAACATATACAAGTAAGAAGTACGTTTTTTCCAGAGTAAAATGAGCCATAAATTAAGTTTCTCCTATGTCGCTGTCACTTACAGTAAGAAGTAGAAATCTGTCATTACCGGCAGGTTTTGGGCTAGTCCATCTCTTCATGGGGGATCCTCAGCATTGCCTTTATTCTTTATAAAGACACTCCTTGCAAAGGATTTATATAAAGATGCTGGCCAGCCTCCCTGCTCACTGCACACTTTTTGGGTAGTTGGACGGCGCAACTGCCATTCACTAAGTGCTTTTGAAACTAAACAAATCCCTGAGAATCCCCCCATGAGGAGATGGGTAGTCTAAAACCTGTCGGTTCTTTCAGATTTCTACACATACTGTAAGTGACAGCAGTATAGGAGAAAAGTAATTTATGGCTCATTTTACTCTGGCAGAAATGTACTTCTTTTTTTCTCTCAAATCATTTTTATTAGAAAAACCAAATTAACAATGACAAATAAAGTGAACATTTGTGGCAATCCACAGTAAAACCTTCTATACACTACTTATTGATGGTAACAGATAGTGTAGGGGTGAGACAAGTGAGGATGCAGTATCAACAAAGGGTGTTTCCACTTTGACAGAACTTAAACGTACCCATAACAATATTGTTATCCTATAGACTATATGGAAGGGTGAAACTCTTTTGAGAATACCTTAGAAAGAAGTAACATAGGCTGTTACTCGGTTAGTTAGGGAGTATTAGTTGAGTTAGTTTGTGCATAGGTGTGAAAATTAGTAAGAGGTGTTATCAGGTTGATTGGTTTTATCGAGTATAACATACTCGATAAAATGGTCTGTGTATCCAGAGAGATGAGCAGTAGTTCGATGCAACTGAGGAGTATATACATAGTCCTAGAGTTATTGAAGTTTTATATGCTTTGCCATATGTTGGCCATAATGCGAGTTAAGCCATGGTTTCCAAATGTCCAGAAAGTGTGAGAGGTCTTCTTTCAGAGCAGAAATGTACTTCTTATTTGTATGTGTTTAAATGTATTTTAAATGTTGCCATTTTGGTGTTCCTTTAATGGCTTTAAGTAGCCATGTAGTGGAACTAAGAATAATAATCCACCATCATAGCCAGTTTAGGGATATAACAATGGATCCACTGAAAAGATTAAAGGGCAGGTGGACGACTAAAATAAACCTTAAAGAACTTGGCTTGTCAGTTTAATACCTGGGCCCATATGCAAATAAGCAAATAAATTTTTCTCCTAAGTTTTCTCCTACAAGTTAATTTTTCATCTTAAAAAAAGTACTGTCAACATTATTTCCCTTGCTTGCTGGTGGCCTAAAGGACATTTTAATGGCAAGGTGTGACTATATCACCTAGGAGAAGACTCAGGAGAAAAAGTGAATTGCATATGGGCTCTGGTCTCTTGGTAGGCCAGTCATTTCCAACCTGATTCTGGCCAGGGGTATAGCAATAGGTTTTGCAGAGGTTCTGACTGCATCGGGGCCCTTGGGCCAGAGGGGCCCCGGAGGGCCCTCCCTCAAGTGCAGCATTAGCTCTCTATTGGTCCTGTGTTGATAATAATGACGTCTATAAATACCTTGTACAAGATACAGAGGCCCCAAAAGAATAAAAGGTAATTAAATGAACTTAAAAAAACCAACTGGTTAAACAGAGGAGGCAGCGGTGGTCTTACCCCCTCCAAACAGACACAGGCAAGGACTGTGATTCAGACAGTCAACAATTTATTTGGAACTCCAAAAAACAATGCAACGCATTTCACGGGCCATACATCCCGCTTCCTCAGGCAAAATACAGTAGGAGTCACAGCATCTGTATTATATCAGCGAGCTTGGCGCCTCTGCAGCATAGGGGGCAATAGCAGCATAGGGGGCGATATACAGGCTGGGAACGCGAAGAATCACTCGCGTTCCCATGCCTGTCGGCCGGTGCCAAACCGGAAGTGTTCGCCGGCGGGTGCAGGAGCATCTGAGCGGGGCTGCGAGGGCACCGATCGGCTGCTGGGGGCTGAGGGGAGCCCCAGGTGAGTAAATCTCATTTTTTATAGTTCACTTAAGTTTTCCTTTAAGCAGTAACTCTTCATATTTTACTCACTATGGGCTCGATTCACAAAGCGGTGATAACCCAGTTAAAGACTTTAGGCGTGATAACCATTTTTATCATGCCTAAACTCAGTTTAGGCATGATAAGTTTAGGCTTGATAAGTTTAGGCATGATAAGTTTAGGCATGATAAGTTTAGATCACGCGCAAAGTCTTGCACGCAAAGCAGCGCCATTAAACTCTATGCAAAGTGCACCAGACTTTGCTAGCGCAAATCTTTTGATCAGCTGTGCACTGCGGTGCTAACCCAGTTGGTGCTTAAACTTATTACGCCTAAAAACTTATCACACCTAAACTTATCACACCTTAACTTATCATGCCTAAACAGAGTTTAAGCGTGATAAAGGGCTTTTCACTAGCGTGCTAACTGTTAGCACCGCTTTGTGAATCAGGCCCTATGAATTCCCTTTGAATCTTTTGGCTCATAATATAAAGATGAAGCAGCTGATTACAAATTCCAATCTTCAGGTGAGCTCCAGGTGAGCTGCCCGGGGTGTGTGGCAGTTCACGCTTTATACTGCGTTAAAATGAACACAAACTTTGGCTATCGTAAACCTGCCTAGTGTTGAGTGAGTTCTAGTCCTTGATTACAATAAACATTTCTTAATATATATACTGCTCAAACTGCACCAGTGAGTTTCCCTAATATCACGATCTCATAATGATTTATTCTAAAAGCAGAAATTGATGGAAAGAAGCCTTTAAAATCCTCAATTCTTCTCCATAAATGTAATATGAGGCCTACTGAAGTGATCAAAGGGCACATGCAAAGGTCTTAAAATACTAAGCCGACCATCAATGCTTTAGAAATCTGTTATGTCTGCTGGTGTGCTGCAAAAATTCCAGGTTAGAAAATATTAATTTTCCATTTCAGTGTTTAAAGTGCAACTCTCCTTTTTTAACTATTGCTATAAGCATAATTCAGCACTGCCCATTTGCTCAACTTTTTTTGTAGATATATACACTATATTCATTTGAATGTGTGGATTTCCATATATGACTGCTAGCACAAATGTCACTTCTTTGCAAGGGTAGAATCTGAGCTGTGTCTGAAGTATATGAACTGCACACATGCATTCCTACCTTGCTGCATAAAGGCCTCTTTTCCACAGACTATTGAAATATGTGCTCAGCAAGCAGTTACCAGGCAGCAGTGAGCTGTTACCAGGCAGTAGTAAGCAGTTACCAGGCAGCAGCAAACAGTTGTCAGAGTTTGAGAGGAATTTCACTGCCTATCAACTGTCTGTGAAAAAGAGGCCTTAGTCTGGTACACACGTTTAATTATGATTGGCCAATCACTAACTACCATAATTTACCACCTCCATGTACTATGAGGGTACACCTACTCAATCTACTAATATTATATAATAGGCACAGACAGTCCCTCCAAGTGCTGCCACCACCGGGGAGACTATGCAGACCCAGGAAGGAAGAGCGCATTGCACTGCAAACAAAAAGAAAAAGGGGTGTGAGGTCAGACCAGCTCCACCTGTCACCTGACTTACATACTGGCTTCCTCATGTCTATTGACTAATTATAATAGCATAGAATTTGCAAATTGTATCGGCTTGCCAGAATATGCAGGGTATAAAACTACCCCACTGCTGTTCCCTGCAGGAGTTAGCCCACGGAAAATACCCTGCATCTCAACAGAGGCGCCATGTCTAGACTTCCTTGTGCCGAGAAATGCAGACAGCCCACCCCCAGACCTGGTCAGAGCCCAGTGGGGGGGGGGGAGGGGGCATCCATGTTACCCCCCCCCCCCTCCAAGTATAGATTCCATACCATTGCAAATTGTACCCAGCTGCACGATTGTGCTAAATGCATGTCTTGTGACCGAACACACCAGTAAGTAGACTGAGGAAGAGGGCAGAGGGTACAGACAGTCCCCTCAAGTGCTGCCACTGCCAGGGAGACCATGTGCACCCTCTGCCCCCACACCCCAACCTACTGCAAGCAAAAAGAAAACATTATTTCATATCTGTTGACCTTATACTACATAGAGGTGGTAAAATTGGTCAGTGATTGGCCAATCATAACTGAAAGTGTGTACCAGGCTTTAGTCATTAACTGCGCAGAACATGAGCCCTTGCTAGTCATTTTCATACAGTTTTGATTGGCCAATGTTACCACCTCCATGTAGTATGATCTGTTCATAGTTTTTAAAATATGTTGGCCCTCACGGTACATGAACGTGGTAAAATTGGCCAATCAAAATTGGATGTGTGTATGCACCCTATCTGTGAAATTCTTGTTTTGCACATCAAAAAGTAAAAGTAAGCATACTGTGTAAGGGTGCATACACACATTCAATTTTGATTTGCCAACGACTGACCAATTTTACCACAGATTTTGAATACTATGAACAGAATGAGCAGATAAGCTCTCATACTATATACATGTATTAAAATTGACAAATCATTGACCAATCAAAATTAGATGTACATACACACCCATAAGCTGTGTACACACTTGAAAGATTAATGAAAGATCACACCTTGTTTAACAGACATTCATCTGCAGACCTGGCAATCATCTGCAGATCTGAAGATCCACCCTGGTGGATCTGATCTGCAGATGAATGTCTGTTAAACAAGGTGTGTATGAGATCTGCAGATATCATAGACTATGGGCTTAATTCACTATCCGGTGCTAAGTGATAGCGCTGGAGTGAACAGCCGCTTAGAATCCCCATAAGTCACTTTGCGGGCACTAATAGTCCCGCAAAGCTCCATTGCGCACAAGACTATCCACATCGCACACAGCGCGGCAGGACAGTAATAGTGCGTGGTGCGATGATAACGTCGCACCCGCTGCCTTGTAAACGTTGCACCCGGTGCAACAAAAATGGCGCATCAGGTGCCCTCGAAACGGCGCATTGATGCGCCGTTTCGGGGCACCCAATGCGCCGTTGTCAAAGATGTTATCGCCGCACCGCGCACTGTTACTGTCCCGCCACGATGCGCGCGATGTGGGTGGTCCTGTGAGCGCAAACCACCTAACGCTGTGGTTTGCGCCCACTAACTGTTAAGGACTCCTAACCGGCTTAGCGCCGGTTAGTGAATTGAGGCCCATGACTGCATTTTGCAGGAACTGATCTTTGGCAGATACTGATCTTTTGAATGTGTACAGTATCTTTGTGTACACCAACTTGCAAAGATTTTTATCTGATGGGGAGTTCAGCTCAATAGAATAGACTGTGTAGAGTAAGTTCTTATACTACATGGAAGGAGGTAAAATTGGTCTGTGATGTTTCATTCATCTTTCAAGTGTGTACACTGCTTCTGTTTTGATTGTCAATTTTGTAGTAAGATTGTGTGCAGGATACGTTGCCCTCTACCTGAATACTAAAGGTATTCCACTTCATTTTTAAAGGGTCTTTCACAAGAATGTCTAACAGCAGCGCACACAGAGCCCTTACACACCGAGTCTGTTGCGTTACATCAAACCACATAAAATATACCGCACTAATGCGATGTGACTATATGTCAATTAGCAGCACATACCAACTGCATTGCATTGTGACAAGATGCTATATGGCAACCAGTGGCATAGCTTAGGAGCTCTGGGCATCTGTGCGAGTTTTACATTGGGCCCCATGATCCCTCCAAAACCTGCCAAGGACAGCTGCTGTGTCAGAGAGGTGTAGGCTGGGGAACAGTCTGTTAACCACTTGAGGACCCAGGCTTTACACCCCCTTAAGGACCAGCGCTGATTTTGCTGATCTGTGCTGGGTGGGCTCTACAGCCCCCAGCACAGATCAAATACCAGGCAGAGCGACCAGATCGCCCCCCTTTTTTCCCCACTAGGGGGATGATGTGCTGGGGGGGGGGGGTCTGATCGCTCCTGCCTGCGTGTGGCTGGCGGGGGGCACCTCAAAGCCCCCTCCACCGCAGGATTCCCCCTCTCCCTCTCCTCCCTCCCTGCCCCGGAGATCGGAGGCTGCACAGGAACGGATCTGTCCTGTGCAGCCTCTAACAGGCTCCTGCCTGTCATGTGACAGCAATCCCCGGCCGCTGATTGGCCGGGGATCGCTGATCTGGTACAACGCTGCTACTGTTAGCAGCGTTGTACAAATGTAAAGAAAGCGGATTATTTCCGCTTGTGTTTACATTTAGCCTGTGAGCCGCGATTGAATTGACAGGAAGCAGCCGCTCGCGGGAGCGGCTGTTTCCTGATTAATTAGCCTGCAGCCGGCGACGCAGATCTGCGTCGCTGGTCCTGCAGCTGCCACTTTGCCGACGCGCGTTATGAGTGCGCGGTCGGCAAGTGGTTAATGGTTACAACTAATCAAAGCACATCTAGAGGTGCTCATTACCAGCATAGCACCAATAAAGAGCTAATAAAGCAGTTCAAAGAGGTTCCCTAGTGGACCCCTCTGATCCAGGGTCCGTGGTGTGATTGCTATCTCTGATAGCGACACAACACACAGCATGCCGTGCATGAACAGTATTGTATGCATTTACAGTAGCAGTGAGGCATATTTTCATTGAACTGTATGCCACACTGAACGGTCACACTGTAGAGGTAATGCGAGGTACGTCTGTTATCGCAATGCAACTGATCCCCAAACTGCTTGTCAGCCACTAGCAACCGTCTGCAAGCGTCCAGCACTTGCGGCGTTTGCCCATTGTTAAATCTTTCCTCACACTAATTTACGTTCTGAAATTTATCTCAGGTGGCAACATCTTTAGTGCTTTCAGGTGCAGCTCTGCGGAATGTTTGGTTTCTGAAAATTCAGAATCCAGTAAAAATAGTGCCAGGTCTCCCATAATGCATAGGGGGAGAATTCAGCATAGCTTAAATGCCTAAGCCAAATATCACTGGGATGGCAGGGCTACATACCGTAAAAGTGGGTATCCTGAATAATTTACTGCATTCTATTATATGTCATAGTGCTTCTTTAAAGTAGAACTGTTGCGAAAATATTACAATTTAAAACACATACAAATAAGAAGTACATTTCTCCCAGAGTAAAATGAGCCATAAATAACTTGTCTCCTATGTTGCTGTCATTTACAGTAAGTAGTAGAAATCTGACATTACCGACAGATTTTGGACTAGCCCATCTTCTCATAGGGGGGTTCTCGTGGTTTTCTTTATTTTTAAAAGCACTTCGTGAATGGCAGTTGCTCCGTCAAACTGCCAAAATAGTGTGCAGCGAGCAGGGAGGCTGGCCAGCATCATTGTATAAATCATTTTCAGGGAATGTATTTATAAATAATAAGGGCCATGCTGAGAATGGAGAAGAGATGGACTAGCCCAAAATCTGTTGGTAATGTCAGATCTCTCCTGCCTACTGTAAGTGACAGCAACATAGGAGAGAAGTAATGTATGGCTTATTTTACTCTGGAAAAAATGTACTTCTTATTTGTATGTATTTTACATTTTAATTTTACAAATTTAATGTTGCCCATTTTCTTGTCTTTGAAAGGTAGACTTAGCTATAATCCAGTAATTCTGCTGAAAAAGTCACATTTCAGCCATTAATGCTACTGAATACTGCTGCTGATAAGCCTGTATCCATATTTATTATAATGAGAATGAAGCTTTGGCAAGCTGTTGCTGTTATTTGTGTCCACAAGGGGGAGTGTTACCCTCATTTGCTATTTCACAGACAGAGAATATCAACTTGGAGAAAAAAACCCTCAAAAGGGAAAATCATTTCCTTTTTTTTAGCATTTCTAGCATTGGAGAGCAGTCCCCAGTTGCAGATTACTTGCAGCTCTTGTTCTAGTGATGTTTTACTTTCTGTCCTAGTCCCAAGCTCTAAAAAGACAGTAGGTAAGGAGAAATTTCAACAACAGAGGCACAGATAAAAACTAAAGCCTGACATTGGCTCTAATTCCTCCTCTTGCAGTACAGAACTAGAAAACAGTTCTGACTGCAGTTTTCATTTAAGATTCAGCAGTCTTTTTGGATAGTCACCAAATGATGTATCTGTTATTCAGTGCTCAGGAACCTACTGTGTTTATTCTGTAGTTTTGTTGCCAATTGGGAACTAACCCTTGCTTCAGCAGCTGCCTTCATTAAAGGACACGTGAATTGAAAAGGATATGGAGGCATCCATATTTATCTCCTCTTAAATAATACCAGTTGACCAGCATTCCTGCAGATCTCTGGCTGCAGTAGTGTCTGGATCACACACCTGAAACAGGCATAATCTAGTCAGCCTTCAGTCAGAACATCTGATCTGCATGCTTGTTTAGGGCCTATGGCTAAAAGTATTAGCGGCAGATGATCAGCAGGACAGCCAGGCAACTTGTATTGTTTGAAAGGAAATAATAATGGCAGCCTTTGTATCCCTCTCAGTTCAGGTGTACTTGTAAGGCTAATTTCACATTTCTAAGGACGTTTGCACCATACCATTGCCCCATGCATATAACCCTGCAGTCGAGTGCGCTGACTGGGTAATATGCACAGTGCTTCCCCCCAGTAAGTGGCGTACTCCCTGCTGCACAGGAAATACTCCACTGGATTTAGGTCGCTCTGTCCAAGTGTCTCTATAGGCTTATATTGCCCTCTTGGCAAGCTGCAGCAGGGGACTACTATGACGCTACAAAATGTGGGTGAATGTAGACTTAAAGAGAACCTGTACTGAGTAAAAATATTTAAAATAAACACATGAGGTAACTTCAAATGAACATTACATAGTTACCTTGCCATCAGTTCCTCTCAGAAGCTGACCATTTTCTTCTGACAATAATCCCTTCCAGTTCTGTCAGTTGCTGTCAGTAAAATATCAGTTGCTGTCAGTTATAGTTGAGAGAAAAACTGATGTACCAGGTAATGTCCATGTTTCCCTATGGCTCAAGTGGGCGATGTTACAGTTTAACTGTGTGCTCACCAGAAAGCTGTTATGGGTAATGGCCATTTTCAAAATGGAGGACGGAAAATTCCCTTGATCACAGTGGCCAAACAGGACGCGGGACAGGAGAAAGACACTGAGGAGTAGACTACATGGAAGGTATGTATGACTTGTGTATGCTTATTTTGACTTTTAATTTTCAGTTCAGGTTTTCTTTAAGGAGAAAGTTCTTAAGTTCTAAAGCAGCCGATAGCAATTGTTTCAGCCGATTATCAAGCGTGTGTCCGGCAGACACCGATCCCCAACTCACCCGAGGGGCAGCCAACTTCCCCTACCCATGTAAGGTCACATACCCTGCTCCTTCGTCCCTCAGCTCCCGCTTCCCCGCATAGCAACAGAAAGCATCGTCAGCTACACACGTCTGTAATGAACTGCCCTGCGATGTCACCCAAAGGGATTGGATTGGGTCTTGTCCCCCCACGGGTGACATATACCATATCACAGGTGTGAATGCATCTTTACACCATGCTTTGAGTAGGAATAACATTTCGATTTACACTATTTATCTATTTACATATGATAGTTATAAGCTACAAATGGTTTAAAAGCCTTCTGCAGCCAGCTTTCCACCTCGTGCTATGTGAATTAATGAAGTAGAGAAACAGGTTTATTGGTTAACAGTTCTAGATATAACAGTTCCTGCAAAACATGCACCATTAAAAATAACCCATATTTCACACATCTTGGCATGCTAATAATGATGATAACCCAGTCATTCTATTGTATTGAAATATGGTAACTGGATATAGCAGCAGACATACTACTAGACTGGCTGCAAGTTTCAAGATGTGCAGTTCACCAGTGCTGGTTTGTCACGGTAGCATATACACAAACTTTGAATCATCTGCCACAATAAAGACGTACATTTTAATAACTTTGATTACAACATGAACTTGTGTAGGTTTGATTTGGCCCAGATACATTTTTGAAGTTTGTCAGAAATGGAATTTGTAGCTCCTGTGGGTCATGTCATGAGTTTAAATAAAGTTTGAAGGCTTATTCACAGTGGGATGTTGCATTGTAATGTGACGTTAATGTCACAACACAGCATTACAACGCAACGCAAAAAAAGGTGGTAATGCACATTAACGCTACATTACCGTCGCATACAGTAAAACATACAGGCAATGAAAAGTATGCTTTCCTGTACCTGGTAATGTGTGCATTTAGAGTTAACGCACTGCAATCAGTGCATTATTATAACGCTACACGTTACAATGCATTGCTAACCTCGTCCTGTGCACGTCCCTTAGGATTAGCATTGCAGTGCGGTAAGATGCGTTATAAGAGTTTATAAAACACAGCTCTGCAACATCCCACGGTGAATGCTGCCTAAAAGAGTATTTCACACATCTTGCCACGCTAATAATGACAATTTGTTTTTTTCAAACAAGAACCCAGTCATTCTATTATATTTAAATAAAACACTATTCTGTTCAGGTGTTGTAGCATTTAAGCTACATCACATAGCAATTATATGGCATATTTATTGTCACAACCGAAGCAGAAAAAAGGGCTCAGGTACCCTTTTGGAAAAAATGGCGCTGCGTAGGCACCTATTATAAAAGCCTTGAATAGCGGCAAAGAAAGGAAAATTGGGCACGCAGCAGCCACAATCGGGCTCCAAAATTTACCTTCTTTGCCACAAATTGTGGATTTTATCATGGCCATGATATGCGGCATTCAAGGTAAATTTCAGCACCTGGGGAGCCCGATTAGCAGCGGTGATTTGAAAAATCCTAGCTGGGGCTTGCGGAAATCCAGATAGCAGCATTGCAGTTCAGCAATGCCACTATTACGCAATGCATCGCAGCTTTTTCCATTTTCACAAGCATTTCTGCAAAGCAATGCTGCTGTTCCACAATGCCATGCTGCTATTTGAATTTCCTCAAACCCCAGCGCCCGGAATTCATTCATCTCACTTCTGCTAATCGGGCGCCTACAAGCGTCACCATTTACCTTGATTGCCGCACATCATGCATGCTGTATGCGATGTACCACCTGTTTGGTATTCTGTGTACATAGCAAAATGGCAGTCAGCTGCACCAGAACTACCATGGTGATAAAATAACAGCATCCGACTTCTCCTCTCTGTAGATAGGAACATGTTAATCAACAGTTGGCTGAAAATTCTTTTGGTATGGGATAAGACCATTCAAAATAGTAAAGAATGATCATGTTGGATGGTTCTCTGCCAAATATGTTCTTTAAAAAATGTATTTAATTTAAAGATATCCTGCGATAGATAGGTTATCATGTATAACTATGTACTAGCCTAGACAGCATTGTCTTGTTTACAAGCCTTAACCAGGGGCATAGCAATAGGGGGTGCAGAGTTGGCGACTGCATTGGGACCCTTGGGCAGAGGAGCCCCAAAGGACCCTCCCTCAACTACAGTATTAGCTTTCTATTGGCCCTGTGCTCATAATAATCACTTCTATAGATGCTTTGAATAGTGGTACTCATTAACCTCCTTAGCGGTATGGACGAGTTTTTTCGTCCATGACCACCGGAGGGCGCCGCTCAGGCCCCGCTGGGCCGATTTTCATAATTGTTTTTTTTAAAACACGCAGCAAGCACTTTGCTTGCTGCATGCTGTGGACTATCTCTGCCGATGCGCCGCTACCCCCCGCGTAAGGGCCTCCCCCCTCCCGAGACACCTGCGCAGCCTGGCTAATCACGATCATCGTCATGGCGACGGGGGAAGCCCTAAAGGAAATCTCGTTCAGAATGGGATTTCCTTATGGCTAATAGCGCCGGTGGGAGGGATGCGGAAGGGAGGGGGGCATTATGTAGCTAGCGCTAGGCTAAAAAAAAAAATATTAAAAAAATAGCGCTGCGCTGCCTCCCAGACGATCTTACTAGAACGCCAGGGAGGTTAACAAACTGCTCCCCATCCCCTTCTTGTACCTCTGACACTGTAGTTGCCATTGGCAGGTTTTGGTGTGCCTTATCAATTGTTATGTATAGAATGCTTGGGGGGGCCCCAATGTAAATCTTGCATCGGGGTTCACAGCTCTTTAGCTACGCCGCTGGCCTTAACCTAATATTTCAGTCAGGTCTTTACCAAGAACATGTCTGAACTAACTGTGCTGTACACAGAATAAATGTATACACAGCATGTCGTCTTGAGTAAGAGACTTTGTAATTCCCTCCCTGTACAAACACAGCACAAAAGTTACAGCTATGACTTCAATATTATGTTATTTAGCAAGGTATCCAGTCTGATGGGAAATGGGAAATAAAGAATATTAAAGCTGAATTCCAGACACAAAGGAAAATATACTTTAGTAGTAGGCTCAATATAGAGTAATCAAAGCAAAAGGTAGAGTATGAGGGACAAAGAAAGCAATGCCATACTTATTTTAGTCATTTGAAGAAGAGCTATAAAATCTATATTCAGATGTTAATATTAGATATGGCCTGAACTATTCTGCCAGCAAACAAGGGGTATTTGCGTTCTCATTGGCAGGTGAACACTTGGCATGTTAGATATGCCCTCATTCATTATAATGGAGCCAAAAATTGACCCCTCACCCCAGAGTCAGCAGACACATGGGAGTCAATCAGCTATCCCTCACACCTGGACCGCCCCCCACCTATCAGAAAGCCAGCACAGCCACCGTTTTGCAGGTTGTGATTGGCGTCTGTGCTAGGCAGATCAGGGAAAGTGTGCTGCTGACAGGGAGAGCGTTAGGCAGGCCTGTGTCCTCAGTGCATATTCTTGCTGCTACCACATTGTGCTGAACAGCTAAGCCCTTCTTAGGGCTGGTACATTGTTTTTCTTGCTATTGTATTGCTGTTCTGTGTTCAGTTCAAAATTTAGCTGTTGAACACAGGTCTGCTGGTCCTAGTAGTGCATGAACCATAACCCAATAATCCTTCGTCACCACTTCTGGCACCTAGTATCCACTATTACCCCCTGTATAAGCCCTCAGTGCAGAATCAGCGTTATTTAGGTGACTTAACTGACAATGAACTAGTACTACCTCAGCCCGACCATAGCAGCTGGAAAACCATGATTGCCTGCACTCCCACGAACGTGCACACAAGCACGACGGCCACTACACACCACTACACAAAGATATTCACTGAGAGGACTAACATTTATGTCCTATAGGTGTCAACTAGCAAAAACAATAATTTGCTCACCAGGTGTTATCACTAAAGCTCTTTGCGGTTATTTGCGGTGCATTATATGTGGTGTTTACTCTGTCAGTGTGAATCGGGCCTAACCTTACACTACCTGATGGACATGTGTACAGTACACACGGCGGACGTTTTAAAGCACTTAATTACACAAATTTAGGAATGTACTGGTATTTCTGCCCTTTAGAGATTAAAATACGACTCTACGTCAGCTACGTAATTTTTGGTGGGACTGTTGGCTTGGATCCCCCTCCAGTATGCCACGGTCCAGGTGTTAGGCCCCTTGAAATAACCTTTCCATCACTTTTGTAGCCAGAAAAAGTCCCTAAAGGTTTTAAAATTTGCCTGCCTATTGAATTCTATAACGGTTGGCCAGATTTGCCTGTTCCTCTCTGCTCTAAAATATACACAACAGCATAATTACCTTTAAAGAAAAACATTTTTTTGTTACAGCTGATACAAATCTTTAACCATTTCAGCCCGCGGGGATTTTTCACCTTATGCATTGGAGCAATTTTCACCTCCCATTCATTCGCCAATAACTTTATCACTACTTATCACAATTTATTGATCTATATCTTGTTTTTTCCGCCACTAATTAGGCTTTCTGTGGGTGGTACATTTTGCTAAGAGCCACTTTACCGTAAATGCATTTTAACAGGATTAATAAGAAAAAAATGGAAAAAAATTCAATATTTCTCAGTTTTCTGCCATTATAGCTTTAAAATAATCCACGCTACCATAAATAAAACCTATGTATTTTATTTGCCTGTATGTCTCGGTTATTATACTATTTAAATGTTGTCCCTATCACAATGTATGGTGCCAATATTTTATTTGGAAATAAAGGTGCATTGTTTCCGTTTTGCACCCATCACTATTTACAAGCTTATAATTTTAAAAATGTTTGTAGTATACCCCCTTCAAATGCATATTTTAAAAGTTCAGACCCTTAGGTAACTATGTATGTCTTTTTTTTTTTTTTTAATTGTATTTTTTTTTTTTTACCATTAAAAAATTTATTTGGGTAATATTTTGATGTGGGACATAAACTGTAATTTTTTTATGTTGTAAAATGTGTTTATTGTAATGTAAAAAATGTGCAGATGTAGTTTTACTATTTGGCCACAAGATGGCCACCTTCGTTTTTAGTCTCCCTCCTTGTACTTCTCGCTAAGCGGAAGTACAAGGGGGATGCGGAAATCTGTCCGGGCAGAAGAGCCGAAGCCTCACAGGTGAGCGCTTCGGTTTTTCTGCAGAGGAAAGGGATCGGTGATCGGGAACCATGTTCCCTTTCACTGATCCCAGGGGACACAGCGGGGACGTGGGGGCGCACCCAAGCGCGGGAGTGCTGCAGAGCTGCCGCCCGGACGTGAGCTTCACGTCCGGGCGGCGGAAATGGTTAAATAAATCTGCACTGTTTCTACTTCCTGATTCATGGAAGCAGACATATTGTTAACAGCCTGAGCTTTCAAATGAGCTTATCTACCTTATCTGCTGTGGCAGCCATGTGACACAGGGAGAGATAAAATTACAACTATTGATTAGACACAGATGAGAGGGAATTAAACACTCTCTAAAGGGGCCCATACACTCAGCCGATTTTCTGGCCGACCGATCGATCCCGATCGATCGATCGATAGATCGATTGCAAATCGGTTGGCCAATCGACCGATCGATGGCCGATTTCGATCGATTTCGATGGATTTCCATCGAACTGGCAGGGTGGAAAATTTAGGTCGATCTGATGAGATTGCTTATCAGTTTGCATTGGCCTTAATGGAAATCTGATGGCAAAAAAATGCCATCAGATCGAATTTCAATAGATTTTAAACTGAAATCTATTGGAATTCTATCCTGGTAAAAAATGTTCTAAAAACGCATCAGATAGATCATCAGATGCATTTCTTATCTATCTGCTGCCAATTTGACGAGTGTATGGGCACCATAACTCTCAAACTCTCTAAATACATACAGGGTGCATTTCTCTCTGTTTTCCTCTTGACCTGTGCAAGAGTTCAGTTCCACTTTAAAAGGGCACAGGAATGGTGGTTGTAAAATGTTGTAATTTTTTTTTAAATTATTTTATCGCAAACATTCAGCAGTGACAGTGCGCTTTATCCCAACTAAAGAATAAGCTTCATCAGCACCCTCTATTGGGAAAATATTTGCATCATAGTTTGCTTACTTTAATTTGAATGTTCTGCAAGATAGAAGCAAAAAAAAAAAAACAAAACAAAAACAAAAAAACCCTCTATATTAAGCAAAACACACAACTACATCCCCTAAGGACAATCACACACTTATCAAAACACCTAATTCATACCATACTACTACACCTCAAGTCCCTCTAACGCCCACAGCCACACCTTCTTCCACCACCCACGTCCACAACCCACTCACACACATGTCACTCCTGCCCCACATCCTCCCCCCGAGAATGCCACTAACTGGAAACATCCATCTCCCCTTCCTCCTCAATCGTCCTTTCCCACACCCTGTCATTTAGAAATCCACTCCCAGTCCCCACTCTCAAATAGAACAAGGTTCAGCATCTTTTTACATTTTAGAATAATAAGCCTGGTCAGGAATGGTGGCAGTAAAATATTGGTAAATTTACCACAATACAATGTTTACCGCAATGCAATGACATGCAAAATCGCATGGTAAATGCATCCAATGTTACTAATAGGCTGCATTTACACTGTCAAATGGAATGCAAATGCAAGAGGCATTTGCCAGACCACAACTGCATGATGCACTCACCACACTGCAAATGCAAAATGGTGGCCTGCTGCATTTTTCTGCAGCCGCAACACTAAGTGTCAACTGCAAACTTGAATCAGATGCAATGCAAGCCTATGGAAATAGACTTGTCCATTCTCACTAGGCTTTCCACCGCACAAATTATCTTTCACAAAAATTTGGCGCCACTGTTCCGGTTCGTCCCATCCCTACTAGTCTCGGTAACCAGGAAGCATAGGGCTTCTTGTTGTTAGTTTGTGAAAAAAAAAATAAAACAATTGGTACTCTACTGCAACAGAGAAAATTGTCATCTGTCCACGCAGACCAATGAGAATCCACCCTGTTGCTAGGTAGGATCATGTGTATTTAAAAAAAAAATAACAGGAAGCCCTATGCTTCCTGGTTACCAGGGAAGCGGCAGACAAACAGCAATGAGCGGCGACAGTGCAGGTGACAAGAAAAGTGACAGAAATACTGGCGGACAGGTATGCTCTCGGGTGGAAATGCAAATGCAGTGGATGGAATTGGCAGGGGTTAACACAGTCAGTCCTACTGCAACTTTTTTGCATCCACTAAAGTGGGCCATACACACATCAATTTTTTTAGTGGCAGAATCAATTACTCTGTGTGAATGTGCTGGAAATCTGTAGTACAAAAAGCCAGATAGATTGTAATTTTGATCAATTCATGGAAAAAAAAATCAAAATAACACTTAAACTAGACAAAGACTTCAGTCAATCAGACATGTAGAGAGCAGTGGTAGACCCATACCATTGCACTGTATCAATCAATGCAACACTGCAGTTTGATAGATTTTCAGTAGATTTAATGGTGAAATCTATTGAACATCTGTGTTCAGTGTTTGGTAAGATTTGATCGTATGTAATCTGATTCAGATGAGCGAGAGATTGATCTAGTCCTCACATTGGGTGGCAATCTAAACATATATGGGCAGAGCTTGGCTGGGGACGGATGGCAGCACAATGACTCTTTAGACTGTAATTTAACCACATGGTCCATTCAGTAAGCAGGGAGATGGCTTTAGCCCATTTCATATACAATTTTCAGTGAAGAATCGCTAAAAAATTGTGTGAGAGATCAGATAAGTGAATAAAATGTCATCATTTATTGATTATTTCACCTTTAATGAACCAATCTGTACATCGTATCCATCACAGTTGATTATAAAAACTGTTCTTCAGATCAACTCAATTGTCATTGAACAATCACCTTCAGAATCATTCACAGTCAATTTGGGGCATCAGCAAGGTTTATTTTTTGTTAGTCTCATCGCATGTATGTGATCGCTGAAAATTGTACCATTAGTGGGCACCTATAGTTGCGCTGTGTTGCTGAATTTTGTAACAGTACCCTAGTGGACATATTTGGAATTCTTCCATCTGGTAAAGCATCTCACACACAGTTTTAGCTGCCTGTTCAGCTATTTGCCTAGATTTCAGCTTTTAAAAGATTGTTCAGCATTTGACAATAAAGTAAAAACAAATCCTCCATATGTGCCCTGCAGAGGTTGAGCTATTTGTACCTCTGCCAGTCAGCTGTTTCTCATGCCTCCATAAGCAGCTTCAGGGCTGCTACAGTATGTCTAGATTTTTTTTTCTTTGATGATTCACAGCTTATCTGCAATGGTAGTGCAGCTAATATGCCGTCCAAGAACTGGAAACCTAAACATTTGTGTCTGTGCCCACCAGCTCTACTACATCATGCTGACATACACTACAGCTTAGATAGATGAAAATAGAGCAAACCCCCTTAGATCAGGGCTTTTTGTTTGCTAAAAACTGTTTAGCTCTATATACTGAGAACATTGAAAGTGGCCACATGGGTCCTTTTCTAATCTCCATAGCCCTGACTGATATAGGCATGGGGACCTCATAATCCATAAGTGGGGAATTCAATAAAAGATCACAAAGCATTAAAATGATCCTAAAGGTATAATACAGTAAAGGTATAATACAGTCGAAACTGAATTGTAAGCCTTGAAATGCATTCAGGGAATACAACTTATTTGCTCTGGGCATCAGCTTTCATGAAAGCATAGCTGTAATTCACCAGTCCACTTCACTGACTAAATCCCCATTTCTGTTGGTGATATTGTCTGGGTACCCCTTATGTTTATTCTTTTATTATACTAGGCAGTTTTAGGGAGGCTACAGACACAAGACTCACTCAAGACAAGTGATTTTCCAGCTTCATTTAAAATTTGCAATGAAATATATATATCAGTACTGCACAGGTTGTTGGAGCAATTCAGTGTTGCTAGAGTTATCCTTCTATATTATTTTGCAGTCAGCTATGAATGTCCTCAACAAGCCTCTAATAAAAATAGCATTTTTTACCAACCCTTATTAGCATTTAGCTGCACAAAGCAGGAAGCATTGCCACTCCGAAGAAGCAATTATCTGCTACAAAGATAACACCGTCAGAAAGCATTGTACGATTTCTAGAGACAGACCTCCCACTCCATTTCTTATGGAAGAACCCTGGATTCAGATGATGTACAGAGGCATTGCCATCTCTTTCACATATATAATGCCCTTGCAGCTCCTGACAGCATACAATAGCATGTTCATCTAAGTTTGCATCCAGTGTCCTATTACTACCTTCTTGATGGCCAGTACATAACCAATGGCAGCCTTATTTTGTATCAGTAGAGTACCAACCATGAAAGGTTGAGAAGTGGAGGTTTGCTGAGTCTTGGAGGGACATTGCTGGCTCTAGCCAATCGCTGTTGTGTTTTTTTCCCAGCATCTGGCAACCAGAGCCATAATAAGCTTAGGGACAAAAGTCCCAGTCCCATCATACCTATTTGGTTACCTTCCATCTCTGCGTTACTGACAACCATGCAGCCAGCCTACTCAACCACCCACGTACTAGGTTTTCTACCTCTATCTAATTAAGAGCAATGTTGCTGAGGAGCAGAAGAGGCACCACTATATTTCCTGTCCTGTTTTTATGTGTAAAGTATTCTTCTTCAGGTTCTTCTGAACATGAAGTGAGAGGTTTATGGAGGCTGCCATCTTCATTATCTGTGCTAATACCCCACCTCTAATACTATAAGTCCCTGGCCCAGAATGATTATGCAGATCAGACACTTTGACTCTGGTCTAGTTCCACTGTCTGCTTGCTTGTTGCTGGTGTGTGACTCAAAAACAACTGGTCAAGACCTCAGCATGACAGCCAGGCAATTGGCATTGTTTATAAGGGAATAAAGATGACAGCCACCATATGTCTCTAACTTCAGGTTACCTTCAAACATTGGACAGGGAATTTCAGATTTCAAATTACTTTTATGTGTGCTGATGAAGCTGATAGGGTGCGCTGATGGGGAGGACAGATAGCAAAGTGTCATTTTTTTTAAATGTTAAAGTACTTCATTTTTGAAGGTCAAGATTTGCATAAAATGATATTCTACATATTAAAGCATGTATAGTAGCCACAGATATATAGTATGTACCTATGTTAGATTATGTTATTACACTATCCACATTAATAATACTCTACAAAACACAACTTAAAACCAAAATAAAAAGTTTAAAGTTTCTGATGAGGCATCTTTGGACATATTGAGATGTCATGCCTGAAATGTGTACCTAGCACTACCATCTAGAAAGGTTTACTGATTTGTTTTTATTTGTGTATTAAAAGGCATGGTGAACTAAGGACTTAAAGCTTTAGGCTAAACAAAACTATTGATTTATCAGATAGACTAGGATTCTCCAACGCAGGGGTGGTTTGTTATGTTCTGAATTTGCATTGCTTTACAAAATATGAATCATCACATGTTTATTTTTGTTTAAAATGTATGTTTAAAATGGTTACATTTTAACCAAATCCAGCATTGAACAATGACAATTCTGATATGAATCACGATGAGTATAAACAATATACAAAAGCAAAGTGCTGGGCAAGAAAGCTTGTTTCATGGATCAAAATAGCATCCATGTAAAAATTACATTTGGTAATTGGGGGCCAGTTATTGTCGTTATTTGATCACAGATGCCATTCAAATACCACCCCGCACCCTATATTCTAACTAACCCTCCCTGCCTTCACCTATCACTGACCTCATCAGGGCCAGATTTGTACTTTTCACCACCCAAGGCTCACTTTCACCTCCCTCCCCAAGTCTAAATGAAGCATGTACATGTGCACACTCTATTTGTGGTGGTTTGTGGTGATTATATAGTCCTTCTACATCCCAAAAGCATGCTATTAAGTTCCCGCCCCAAACACTGGCCTTAGACTACGGTTAGGTTTAGATTGTGAACCCCCCTGGGAGACAATAGTGAAGTGACTGTGTACCAGAGGCTCCAGATATAATAATTCAACATCCAGGTGTCTCAAGATAAATTCATTGCTTGCAAACACAGTGCTGATATCAGATCTCAGGTGAATTCTATTTGGTGGTGCGCTGCTTAAGAAACACAACAAAGTCCACTTTCACAATTAAAACAGCTGCGCACTAATGTTCCCTTCAGTTCAGTTCCAGTTTTCCATCAAATGCACAATTTTGCTCCTGCAGTCAGCTGCCACTGTTTCCACTTTGGTACGACACCACCACCACACCCCAAGCAGTGGGCACTCACCACATCAAAATGACCCTCTATTAGATGGGTCTCCAGCGCATGTAGGGTCATATGGCCGCCCCCTGCCTTCTCGAGCAACTCTTGTTCACCACTTCAACCTTTCTCATGGGATCATCACACCTCAAAAGATAATATTCGGAAAGACCATAGCGTAAAACCATAAAAGCTATTTATTATTAAAAGAAATTTGCACTCACAAGCATGGAGGTTTTCATAGGGCACAGAGTTTTTATGGGCTCTACCCCAATCGATGGCCGCTGGGTGGGCTATGTTGCGCTGGTATGGTCAGCTCCTCCCGGTGTCCCCCTCTGTCTCCACGTCCCTCCTTGGCCACAAGCTTTACTAGTTTCGTCGCTACCTGCGACTCATCAGAAGCATGTGCGGCCATTACTCTTTCCTTCTAATATACCCTTTACCTTGTCTTCTTCCGTTTACTCTTCCCTCCCCTCCCCGGATGTGACATCCTATCCCCCGTCCTCATACGGGTCTCCCAATCCCAGGTATGGAAGGGTCTCCCAATCCCAGGTATGGAAGGGGAGAATAGAATTAAAACTTTTTTCAAAAGTACAGACAGAAATGGATATATATCCACGAGAAGTGGTCATCACCCAAGGTGGATAAAGGGTGTCCCTAGAGGACAACTCATGAGAATGAGGAGAAACTGCGCGGATATGGTTGATTTTGAAGCACAATCACTTATTTTGAAGGAAAGATTTTTGGAAAAGGGATATGAGGAAAGATTTTTGGATGAAGAAATCAGTAGGGTAAGGGAACAAGATAGAGTAGAGCTTATTAATAGAGAGAGGAATGGGAATATAAATGGAAATGAACACAATTATGCTTTTGTCACAGAATATAATGCACAATACAAACAGGTGGAGCAAATAGTCCAGAAACACTGGGAAATTTTGTTGTCAGATATAGAGCTGAGTAAAATTTTACCTTCTAGGCCCAAATTCATATACAGAAAGGCCCCCAATTTAAAAAAAAATTTGGCCCCTAGCTGTGTGGAGCCGAAAAAGGACCACCCAGGTTTAAGGAGTGGCAACAACCGGGGTTTTTCCCATGTAGGGATTGCAAAGGATGCAGGGAGGCCAAAGCAAGAAGGACAGATAGGGTGATGGGTCACTCCAATAATAAACAGGTAAAATTAAGAGATTTTATCACATGTAATGATAAGTATGTGATTTACTTGGCTTGGTGCCCATGTGGGCTACAATACGTTGGGAGGACCACCAGACCCTTGAAAGAGAGAATTGGGGAGCATATCAGAAATATTAGAAAAGGTTTTATGAACCACACCCTGTCTGCACATTTCAAAAATGCACATAACAGTAACCCAGCATTATTGTCTTTCTGTGGAGTAGAAAAGGTCAATAGACCATGGAGGGGTGGCAATATGGTTAGGGAAATATCACAAAGGGAGACAAAATGGATATACCTACTAAACACATTGAAACCTAGGGGGTTAAATGCCGATATAGACCTAGTGTGTTTTTTGAGCAACGATTGAGCTACAATAGGCATAAAACATTGTGAGTGGTGAGCAATAGCACCCACGCCTAGAAGTCCTAATCTATCACAGAAGGTTGGAGGTTAAAGTTCTGGGGGGTTTTCTATATATTTTTTTGAAGCACTTAGAGCAATAAGTTGTTTGATAAGATAATGAATATTGAATATTAAGGGAGCAAACTTTACACTTGTTTATAAGGTTGACCAAGGACTGACAGGCGGAGTGAAATAGCACACCACTATAAAATATAAAATAATAATGGATTAAAAAGTAGGTAAAACTGTACTTCTCTGAAAAATTGGCTGTCGGATAAAGTTTTTATAAAAATGTGTATGTTTACTATTAAGAATAATGTGAGGGATGTGCCCTAATGGTGGCCACTGGGAAGGCGTAAGCAAAATACTAATATAAACAGTACAAACTAATGCAGAATGGCTGTTGCCATGGTGACATAGAAGAGAAGCGGTGGGCGTCTGAAGGGACGTGCACGCTCGTATGAGGCGAGGATAAGATCTGGGCGCGAGCGCGAGCCCAAGCTAGTGATGTGGTGGACGTCGGGTGTGACGCGTGCGCGTTCTGCAGCGGGGATTGGAGGTAGGCGCTAGTATGAACGCGTACGCGTGCCCATGGCAACGCCATACTCACTGCAACCAATCAGGAAGGAGGGAGGCGTGTGCCAGGTAGCGTCATATGACGGATGGCAGTTACGCTTCCATACCTGGGATTGGGAGACCCGTATGATGACGGGGGATAGGATGTCACATCCGGGGAGGGGAGGGAAGAGTAAACGGAAGAAGACAAGGTAAAGGGTATATTAGAAGGAAAGAGTAATGGCCGCACATGCTTCTGATGAGTCGCAGGTAGCGATGAAACTAGTAAAGCTTGTGGCTAAGGAGGGACGTGGAGACAGAGGGGGACGCCGGGAGGAGCTGACCATACCAGCGCAACATAGCCCACCCAGCGGCCATCGATTGGGGTAGAGCCCATAAAAACTCTGTGCCCTATGAAAACCTCCATGCTTGTGAGTGCAAATTTCTTTTAATAATAAATAGCTTTTATGGTTTTACGCTATGGTCTTTCCGAATATTATCTTTTGAGGTGTGATGATCCCATGAGAAAGGTTGAAGTGGTGAACAAGAGTTGCTCGGGGGCGGCCATATGACCCTACATGCGCTGGAGACCCATCTAATAGAGGGTCATTTTGATGTGGTGAGTGCCCACTGCTTGGGGTGTGGTGGTGGTGTCGTACCAAAGTGGAAACAGTGGCAGCTGACTGCAGGAGCAAAATTGTGCATTTGAAGGAAAACTGGAACTGAACTTGTGATGTACATAAGAGGAGTTTCTCCAAGGGAACATTAGTGCGCAGCTGTTTTAATTGTGAAAGATAAATTCATTACCCATGTTCCTCTAGATAAAAGAATGAAGTAGAGGTATGTCCCTAGATGTCAGCATATGTAGTCAGATGTCTCCCAGTATAGGAAGCCAGACATGTCCCCCTGTGTAGTAAGCCATAATTCTTCTCAGTAGATAGCAATAATTCCCCTTTGTATAGGTATCCAAGTGCTACCACATTATAGGTAGCCAAGTGTCCCCTCAGTATAGGTAGCCAAGTGTCCCCTTAGTATAGGTAGCCATATTCCTCCCCTCCACCCCCATCAGTATAGGTAGCCTAGTGTTCCCTTAGCGTAGGCAACCACAATTCCCCCAATAGAGGTAGCCATAATGCTCCCAGTGTACATAGTCACAATACCCACAGTATAAGTAGCCAAGTATCTCCTCAGTAAAGGCAGCTATAATTCCCCCTGTATATGTAGACATAATGCTCGCAGTGTAGGTAGCCATACCCCCCCCCCCAGTATTGGTAGCCCTAACTGTACACAGTATATGTAGCTGAGTGTCCCCTCAGCATAGGTAACCCTAATGCTTCTAGGATAGGTGGCCAAGTGCCTCCTCAGTATAGGTAGCCATAATGCCCCCAGTACAGGTAGCTAGATGAAGTACTTTTTCCTTCTCCTCGAATATCCTACTCTGCTCTCCTCTTTCCCCCTCCCCTCTGCATAATGGGCATGGGGATTGGCCGAGAGCAAAGCAGTCATGGAATACTCAAAGAGCCGGAGGAAAAAAAAGACGGCTTAGTGTACAGGTACTATACTGCCCAGCAAGACCGCCCCAGCCATCATACCACCCTGACCCTGGGCCTTTGTGGACTGCCCACAAATATGACCCCGAACCTCACCCCTGTGTACACTCAACCTTAACCTCCCTCCACCTATGCCTAATAGTTACCTCCCTATCTATGCCTTACAATAACATCCAACCTACCTACGCCTAACACTAACTCCCCCAGCACCACATTGATGCCTCTCCATAACACCCAATAACAGTAGTTAGCTACAGATGCAAGCAATACGGTTACTTGGCTATATATGTGCTGCAATGATCCAGAGCTCAGCTATGCATTACCTGAACTCTTGTGCTGATTATTATTACCCCTACTGCACAATAGCTGTGAGTTTGGCTATGCTCAGGCATCCCCAACACCCAATTTACACAGTTCAAATGTTATAGCCATGGGCTCAACTGTGTGGTGACCAAACTCGGGCAGCCAAATTATACCCATGGCACAACGTAAGCTGCAGTTATCCATTGCAGTATATGATAATTGATGGTGCCCAAATCACTGATATGGGCCAGTGCCCAATTTATGCGTCTCATCTAAAATTGCTTGGAAATTGCAGTATAGTTTGCTTCCTCTCATTTCTGGATTCAGTTGCTGAGTGGGTCAGTCAAGGTGACCATATGACATATAAACACATAGATGGCAGACTACATGCTTTTAGGGTCAATGATTTACAATAGTAACCATTCATCTGCAAAAAGAGATGGGATTTTGTAGTTGACAGGAAGAAGGTTTGGACAATTGTGAGACCTCAATACTGCTAACAGGAAAGCACGGTTACATAAAATATTTATCCATTTGAAAAGGTTAACTTCCAAAGGTAATGCATATAATTTACGCAAATCAACATGATTGTTTTCTGAATTTGCATTGCTCAATTTTGGGGTTAGCTGGACTTTAACATCCAATACAGTTATAAATGCAGTGACTAGTTAACTAGCATTTTCGTTCTGCACAGAATGCAAATTGAGTGAACAACTCATATATCTGCAGGATATTACGTTAGGAAAAAAGTGACAGCCAGAAATTGCTGGGTGAGCTATTTTTACCACAGAGCTAATGTTTTTAGAAACAAACATTCTGAACTACTAAGGTTCTTTCCTCAGGCGTGTTGATGAGAACTGAGTAGCGTGACAAATAATCTCACAATCCTGGATGTTTGTGTTTAATATAAATCTCTCACTCTTATTCACAGCTCCTTATGAAATCTGCCCTGAGGAGTATATGATGTCTATGGTATGGAAGAGAACCCCAGCTGGAGACCTGGCATTCAATCGATGTCCGCTTAACGCTACTGGTAAACGCTCCACTATTAAGAGTTATATACATTTATATCTAACAATGAATGATGAGCAAAGATGTTTATTCATCCCCAGTGCAGTTTAGAAGATCATAATTGAGCCCTTCAAATAATCATTTGTACAAATGGAATTTTAGGAAAATGGATAATAGATTGTGCATCTTGTTTCCCAGTGTTCTCTAGCTAAATAGAGTCATTTGTGAGATTGCTTTTGTATGATCCCTGCATTGCTGCGGAAGCTAACAAATATTTTCTGCATCCTGTTTGACTCACAGGCACCACTAGCAGACGCTGCTCGCTCAATCTTCATGGTATAGCCTTCTGGGAACAGCCGAGCTTTGCAAGATGCATATCATCTGAATACAGACACTTGCAGCTTTCAGTAGGTGCAAAGCCAGCTTTTGTCCTTGTTATGTTTATTTCTGATTATGTGGCTGTGCAAAAAATGTAACTCATCCATATCTAGTCAGAATTGCAGCAGTGGCTGAGCAAATAAAACCAGCTCTGAATGCTGCACATGTACATCAACAAAGCCAAGCCTTAATCACTGAGAAGACGTTTTCAGTGTTCTCTTGGAAACGAACAAGGATAATGAGGGTTTACCATATTAATTCTATCAGTCACACTGTATTTCCCATTATAAGACCCACAGGCAGGATTTTGATATAAAAAGGAGGCTTCATTTTTTTGTGTGGGTGTCTGACTGTGTGTGTGTCTGACTGTGTGTCTGTGTGTCTGTCTGTGTCCAAATAAGAGTTGGAGAATTAGTAATATGCTGCAGAATTTGGCTATGTTCATAGTGGTGCATTGTGGTGTGGCATAATGGTTGCTTTGTAACACAGCTTGCTACACTGCAATGCACCACCTATAACGACATGTGCAGTGGATAGGTTGCAGTATAACGGTGTGCGGCATCTTAATGCACTGCATGCAGTGCGATACTGCAAAATGTCTGCGTTAAAGAGAACTTGGAGAAAAAAAAGAGGCCCTGGGGGTACTTACCTCAGGGGTCGGAAACCTCTGGATCCTAATGAGGCTTCCCCCTTCCTCCTCTGCACAATGGATCCAGCACTGGGACCCCAGACAGCGGCAGATGGCAATGTTTACCTTTGCAATCTAGCGCAGGTGCAGTACCATCCTTCCTCTCGGGCACCAGAGATATCCGAGCTCCATCAGGTCAGCTCTACTGCACAGACACCGGTATTTCTCGCCTGCACAGTAGAGTGGACCCAATCGAGCTCGGCTATTTCTGCCAGAGCTCAAGGGGGAAGATGGTACTGTGTCTGCACTGCCATGTGCAAAGGTAAATATTGTCATGTGCTGCAGGTGCTACTGCCTCCGGGGAGAGCCAGCACTAGATCGGGGCTACACAGGAGGATGGGGGAAGCCTCATTAGGATCCAGAGGCTTCCCCCTCCCAAGATATCCGAGCTCCATCAGGTCAGCTCTACTGCACAGACACCGGTATTTCTCGCCTGCACAGTAGAGTGGACCCAATCGAGCTCGGCTATTTCTGCCAGAGCTCAAGGGGGAAGATGGTACTGTGCCTGCACTGCCATGTGCAAAGGTAAATATTGTCATGTGCTGCAGGTGCTACTGCCTCCGGGGAGAGCCAGCACTAGATCGGGGCTACACAGGAGGATGGGGGAAGCCTCATTAGGATCCAGAGGCTTCCCCCTCCCAAGATAAGTACCCCATAAGGGCACTTTTTTACTTATAGATTCTCTTTAACAGTAAAAGTGAAGTATACTTTTCATTGACTGAATGCTTCACGGTATCTGATGTAACTCAAGGTTAACATGCCGTGCTGCTTTCTTGTTCCATTGCATTGCATTCCTGCTGTTACAGGGATCGCAACAACAACTGTGAATATAGCCTTAGAGTGATTATTCCCATACTCCAGCAAAATTGACAGTGCATCTGAACATTGTATTACCGCAGTCCACATCTACATTCTGGATCTTGGGATCTCTATATCTATGATGGTGAACTAACTATGATGAATCTAATAATAAAAATGTTCCTGCTCCAGCGAGCTTTACACGTGATCATTTTCCTAAACCAAAATTGTATCTTCACTTTTTGATATAGTAGTCTGAACATGCACAACCATATTCTATGCATTCTTTTAACCCTCCTGGCGGTTTGCTAAAAATCCGCCAGGGGGCAGCAAATCTTTTTTTTTTATTTTTTTTGTTTTTTCATGTAGCGAGACAAAGTCTCGCTACATGATAGCCGCTGCTCAGCGGCATCCCCCCAGCCCCTCCGATCGCCTCCGGCGATCGGCGATCAGGAGATCCCGTTCAAAGAACGGGATCTCCTGGAGGGCTTCCCCCGTCGCCATGGCGACGGGGCGGGATGACGTCACCGATGTCATCGACGTCGTGACGTCAAAGGGGATTCCAATCCACCCCATAGAGCTGCCTGGCACTGATTGGCCAGGCAGCGTACAGGGTCTGGGGGGGGGGGGCGGCTGCGGCGCGACGGATAGCGGCGGATTGGCGGGTAGCGGCAGCGATCGGGCACTGCACGCAGCTAGCAAAGTGCTAGCTGCGTGCAGCAAAAAAAAATTATGCAAATCGGCCCAGCGGGGCCTGAGCGGTGCCTTCCGGCGGCATAGCCCGAGCTCAGCTCGGGCTTACCGCCAGGAAGGTTAATAGTAGGTTGTATGATATTTGTTCAGTAAAAACATAAGATTAAAAATGGAAATTGTGACATAATTTGTAGTCCACAAGCAGCATAACATGACTTTTACCAATCAGGATGGAATTGATTGCCAGGATGGGATTGATTGCCATCGGAATAACTTTTATCCTGGCCTATGCTGGCAGTAAATGCCCAGTGAACCCAGGGGACAACATCTATAAATGACCCCAAGCGAGTACATGCCAGTGGTAAAATTAATTCTTTAGTTAATCAGCCCCACAGCATTTGGCTACGCAAGGAGTTAAATATTAACTTTGTGTTTTAAATGTTCTCTTAGCACATTACATGTATTATCTCCAGATGTTCTGCTGTCATTTGCATTGGTTTAGGAAATGGACTACTTGTATTTGCCAGTTTTCAGCTGCTGAGGAACCACAAATCCTAACATGTCCTTTAAATCAGCAGCTAGAGAGGCTCACTGGAGTTTATAATCCTTTAACAGATGGTTTCTCACAAGCTGCATATGCCAGGCCATCATAATTATTATTTACTACTTTCTTTTTTATATTGACTTTACATTTCTTTCAAGTTGGTGGCTACTGGTTTAAATTATGCATTTATTGGGCTTGATTCACCAAGCGGTGCAAAGTGTTTGCACGCTGGTGAAAAGGCCCTTATCACGCCTAAACTCACTTTAGGCATGATAAGAAGAAACTCGCGCGAAGTTACCGCGCGTACGCGCGTACGCTTCGCGCGAAGCTCCCATTAAGCCCTATGGGACTTTGCGGCGCGGTAACTTCGCGCGAAGAGCAGGAAAAAGCGGTGATAACTCAGTGGTGAAAAGGTCATCACGCCTAAAGTCTTTTAGGCGTGATAACTGGGTTATCACCGCTTTGTGAATCAAGCCCTTAGACTCCAATATGGCACAAAAATATTTCATTCTCATTATTAGCAGCCAATAAATTGCTGGAAATTTCTGGGTAGTATAGTGGTAGATATAGAGACCCCATTCACGCATAATAGAATTTGTGTACATTGTGCACAATTGTAATTTTGAGTGTGTGTTGTATATCTAATATATTTCAATGGCATTGTATTTTAACTGTGCTTTTCGGGCGCATGAAAAAAGGGGGCCAGGAAAAAGGGACCCACTGGATAATGAATTGGTGCAAGTGAAAAACTAAATCTCAGTAACGATAAACATCGTTAACAAAATTGATTAAAGATAAATACTGTTTTAGATGATAACGAAAAGATATTAACGTTAAAAATTGTTATGTCATTTAACAATACAGCTTAACCTAACCCTGTTATCACACAGAGCCCTCCCCTGGTGGTGCCTAAAACCAACCACTCCCCTGGTGGTGCTTAACCCTAACACCCCCCCCCCCCCACACACACACACACACACACACTTCTCGGTGGTGCCTAACCTTAACCACTCCCTCTGCAGAAACACCCTTACGCACATAGAAATTATAATATATTTGATAAGGTAAAATGTGTACATGCAAACTAAGTAATATGACAAAAACTATAATGTTGGAAGATTCTAAAATTATAAATATATTACATGCCGCATTAACGATAAAGGTATTTGAGTCTATGGCAGCTCCCTTTTTATCCACTAGCCGCTGGCACCCTTCTTTCCTGCTACCCGCTTTTCTTATTGTTTGTGCATTTTGTGGTTTAAAAATGACCGGCAGTGCTGCATTTTTTAAATTTACAATGTGTGAATCACATGCAATGGAAGTCAATGGGTCAAAGAGCAGAAACATGAATTTGAAATGCGAAAAATTGCATGTGATTTTGAAGTTGATATCATATATTTTATGTAAATTAACTTTATAAATATGCATTAAAAAATCTACAAAACACACACAGTAGAAAGATGGGAAGCAGGAAAAAAGGGGGCCGGCAGCTAGTGGACGAAAAGGGCGCCGCCATAGACTCTAATGCAATTATCATTAATACGGCGAAAAAAGCAGAAAAAAGGGCATCCAATAAATATCATTAACAACATTAGAACATTAAAGTTTTTGAAGTATGTTATCATTTTAGAAGCTTGCAATGTTATAGTTTTTGTATGTTATAATATTTTGTTTGTATGTACAGATTTTACGTTATCAAAGATATTATCGTTTCTATGTGTAAAAGATTGTTTCTGCAGGGGGAGTTGTTAGGGTTAGGCTACATGGGGGGAGTGGTTAGGGTTAGGCACCACCAGGGGCTTGGTTAGGGTTAGGCACCGCCGGGGGGGTTAGGGTTAGGGCACCACAGGGGGCTTGTTAGGGTTAGGCACCACCAGGGGATTAGTTGGTTTTAGGCACCACCAGTGGAGGGTTCTGTGTGAAAGTAGGGTTGGGTTAAGCCGTATTGTTGAATTACATTACGTTTTTTAACGTTAATATATTTTCGCTATCAACTTCCGTCTGTTTTCAAACCGTATTTATCGTTAACCAATTTTGTTAACAATATTTATCATTACTGAGATTTCGTGGAGGGCCAAAAGACAGGTAAAAGTATGATATTAAGCAGGAGTCAAGTGAGTGGGGCAAACAATGCTCTCAGTCAGCTCTCCAACAGGCTGATCATTGGCAGAGTGGCCGAGGGTATTCAGGGACTGCTACACACATGCTGGATTCTCAACTGCGGTGGTTATTATTGATTGCCTTAGCCAAGTTTCATCTAGTGTGTGTATACAGCTACAAACTTTATTTAAAATCTGTGGGAGGACTTGAAAAATGTAGTCTGTATCCAATCCAATTTGATTGAGCATAAACAAGTTTAGAAAGCAGAGTAGAATTTGTACGGAAGTATTACAAAAGACTGAGGCTGGTTGTATACCTGGCCAGAGTGTTGCAGTGCAATGCTCCGCCACCTCGTATCAGACTGCAACACCTAAAAATATAGATTCCTATGACTCTGTGGCAGAGTGCGCCAACAGAGTTATATGCGTAGCACCGCCCCAACATGCACGCACGCAGGCCTCCAAATCGCCCTTCGTTGCCCATTGCCGCCCTTTGTCCAATGAAAGTACAGAAAGTACAACATTGGGATTCCCAGCTTTCTTGTGGTATTTGCCTTGTTACACTCATTGACTTTAATTTATTCTGCCACCGCTGCAGAAGTAGCACTGTAATACTCTGTTGACTCTGTGATGAGTTGGTGGCAAAACCGAAGCTTCTAGCGCAATGCAACGCGGTTAGTGTATTGGACGCCATACATTTTCTTTTGCATGCAAAAAGGGTAACGAAAGGCAAAAAAAAATTGGTTCCACAATGGGGTGGTGAGGGGGACAATGGGGGATGGAGTACTTCTGTATCAATTTCAATTATTCTGTTAATTTGTGTAATTTTCTTAACTGTTGATATTATATGCTTTTTTTGCATGTTTTAAGTTTTATTGTGTAAATGCAGGTGAAATGTTTACTGTATGTGTATATCTCCATTTCAGCAAAGCAACAAAATGGGAATAAAATGTGTATAAAATATCAGTGCCTGCCATTACATGCAGAAGCAGCAACATTGCCAGAAGCATTGGGATATCCGGGAAATACATAGTAAATTACCAGTCTTGCCTGGCTGTGCTCACACCTGGGGAAAAGCATGCACATTGCCAGTTTTTGTTAAGTACATAATGGGCCTGATCATCTTAATCTGCATCTAGGAAAACAAAAATTCAGATTATGTTTTAACAGGATATTGTTAATTTAGGACCATTATGTTGTGTATAATAGTACTAGGCATTAAAACTATTCTGCATTTGGAGAGCCTTATTATTCCGGATAAAAGGTGGCTTGACCTTTTGGAGGACTGTGGTGAATATCATGCAAGGAAACATAAAGGGCAACTGTAGCAGGAAGGCAATGGAGGCTGCCATATTTATTTCCTTTTAAGCAATATCAGTTGCCTGGCTGTCCTGCTCATCCTTTGCCTCTAATACTTTTAGCCATAGACCCTGAAGAAGCATGCAGCAGATCAGGTGTTTCTGACATTATTGTCAGATCCGACAAGATTAGCTGCATACTTGCTTCTGGTCTTATTCTCACACTACTGCATCCATATAGATCAGCAGGGCTACCAGGCAACTGGTATTGTTTAAAAGGAAATTAATATAACAGCCTTCACATACTTCTCACTTCAATTGTCCTTTAAGTGAGATGACTATGGACCCAAATCTAGAGATGGCCCGAACCGCGGATGCGAACTTCCGCAAAATTTCGCAAAAATGTGAACTTCCGCCGCGAACCGTAATAGACTTCAATGGGAAGGCAAACTTTGAAAACTAGAAACATTTATGCTGGCCACAAAGTGATGGAAAAGATGTTTCAAGGGCTCTAACACCTGGAGGGGGCATGGCGGAGTGGGATACACGACAAAACTCCCCGGGAAAAATCAGGATTTGATGCACAGCAGCGTTTTAAGGGCAGAAATCACATTTTATTGCTAAATTGGAGGCCTAAAGTTCCTTAAAACCTCTTACATGTGTATACATGTGTATACATCAATCAGGTAGTTTAATTAGTGTACTGCTTCACATTGACAGACTAAACTCACTGTGTAACGCACCGCAAACAGCTGTTTGTGTAGTGACGGCCATGTTGGACTGGTGCGCACCATGGCCAGAGTGCAGGCCATGGCGGTTTTCAAGCCCATATGGTCGGGCTGAGGCAGCTGAATGACGGAACAACAGTGACTGAGTGTCCAGCTGATCGAATTTGGTCTGTCCACAATGAAGCAACAACCTTATTATCTATTGTCTTGGGTCAGGTGTGCCCCCCAACCCCAACACACTCATATAGCCGGCGGTCATTGCTTCATTGTGATACGCAAGCCCCTTCACTGCGGCAAGGTAATGATCACGAAGGGGAATTGACACATGTACATGCCTTTTGTTTTGTTGTTGCAGCTGCAGTGCAGCCAGAAAAATTAGGCAGGCATGTACACGCACCAGAAAAACTATTATAGCGGCCGCTGCTAGCAGCGGCCTTAAAAATTCAGGAATCCGCCTGGAGTCCTGGACCCTGTTGGTGATGGCGAAGAAGGAATTCAAGCGGCCTGCAGGCAGAGATGCTGTGTGGGGACTGACTTAGTCTTGAGGGAGGCAGTCACACAGCTTGCAGGCAGAGATGCTGTGTGTGGGGACTGACTTAGTCTTCGGGCAGGCCTGAGCGTGCTTTGCAGACCAGGTATCCGTGGTCACATGGACCCTTGACCCAATGCTGTGTGCCAGAGATGTCACCACTTGCCTTTCAACATCACGGTACAGTTTAGGTATCGCCTTTTTTGAGAAATTATTGCGGCTTGGTATCTTCCACTGTGGTGTGTGGCTTTGCTTTTGTGTGCTGCTTTTTCTCAGGTGGTCATCCCATTGCAGTTTGTGCTTTGTAATCATGTGCCTTTGTAAGGTAGTTGTCCCTACGCGGGTCTTGGTCTTTCCACGGCTCAATTTTCGGTGGCAGAGAGTACAGATGGCATTGCTCTCATCTGAAGCAGACACACACAAAAATTTCCACCCTGGGGTGATGGCATTTTGGTGGTGGCGGCCGACTGAGTGTTAAGTGGGGTGCCAGAATCAGAGCAGGAGGAGGAAGATATGTCACGCTTCCATGCGGAAGCTGAGAAAGGTGAGGTGTTCTGTGTTAAATAGTCAACTACGTCCTGAAAGTATTGGGGGTTGATGGCACGTGCCTTCTTCTGAATACTGTACTTTGGTTGAAGGCTGCACAAAATCACGACAGCGTGACCTCGAACAGACCTTCCAGGTGGCCTGCCTCTGGCTCTGCCTTTTGTTTTGTTGATATTGGGGGTGATGAAGTGAAAGGTATGCACTGACTTGACTAATACAATATACGGTTACACAAGTGCAGTGAACAGGTTACAGTGACTGCTGGTACAACAATGTGCGGTTACACAGGTGCAGTGAACAGGTTGCAGTGACTGCTGGTACAAAAATGTGTGGTTACACAGGTGCAGTGAACAGGTTGCAGTGACTGCTGGTACAACGATGTGCGGTTACACAGGTGCAGTTAACAGGTATGCACGGACTGGTATATAAAACAGTGTGCGGTCACACAGGTGCAGTGAACAGGTATGCAGTGACTGGTATTACAAATGTGCAGCTGTCACACACACAGGTACCGTGAACAGGTGCAGCGACTGATGGTGGTATATAAAACTGTGTGCGCTCACATAGGTAGGTAGGTGCACTGAACAGGTGGGTATGCAGTGATTGGTATTACAAATGTTCAGCTGTCACACACACACAGGTACCATGAACAGGTGCAATGACTGGTGGTATTAACAATGCATGCACTCACGTAGGTAGGTAGGTGCACTGAACAGTGAACAGGTGCAGTAATTGGGATTACAAATGTGCAGCTGCCTGTCACACATACAGGTAGTCACTGACTGTGCTGGGCCTGGCAGTGGCACAGTAGGGCCACACACACAAAAAAAAATAGATCACAAGAACAAGAGCTGTTGAGGGGTGCTTTTTTAGCAATAAGAATCAGCAAGGAGCAAGCTAACAAGCCTACAAGAGCCTAACTAAGCTTTCCCTATATCTATTTCTGCAGCAGCTCTCCCTTCTCTAATTACTGCAGGCACACGAGTGAGTCCAATGCCTGATGCTGCCTGCCTTTTATAAGGGGGGGGGGGGGGCCTCCAGGAGGGAGTGTAGCCTGATTGGCTACAATGTGATGTAGAGGGTGAAAGTTGACCATAATGACATTGTATAGGGGCGAATCAAACTTCCGAAAGAGTTTGCGGCTTCCCACCATCGCGAACCATGGAAGTTCGCCGGTTCCCGTTTGCGGGCGAACCATTCAGGCCATCTCTACCCAAAGCCTTGAAGTGTACTCGAGGCAATTTTTAGAAGGACATGCCTTCAGAAGGACATGCCTCTGTGTGCCCTCTACTCTAAGGGTGCCCGGATAGTACTTTTTAAAATCCGAATTGATCCAGAACCGGGTATTCAGATATCCGGATCCGGTTCGGATATCTGAATCTGACCTTTTAGATATCCGCATGAACGCGGATATCCAGATGCATTATCCGCGTGAACGCAGATATCCAGATGCATTATCCGCGGATATCCGACCTATTCGGATATCTGGATAAAAAACCGGAAGTGCCCTTTTAAATGCCTCCAAACCGTTTTAAAAAGTGAAAAACACCCCCTCCTCCCTCCTCCTTCTCCCTGTTCATGGATCTTGTCTTCCAGGGATTTGTAGGATGTCAAAAACAAGCTCACATACATTGGCCAGGAATCAAACCCAGGTCAACTGCTTGGAAGGCAACTATGCTCACCACTATACTGCCACACAGTTAATGCTTCGCTGTAGGAAAAAGTGGTGTTAAACTTCTTGGAGCAGACTTACTTCCTCCCTTGAAAAAACACACATACATCCCCATAAAATCATTTAGCAGCAACTGTGTGCACAGTCTCTGTGGCGCAACTGGTTAGCGCATTTATCTGTTAACCACTATACTGCCACACAGTGAATGCTTCACTGTAGGAAAAAGTGGTGTTAAACTTCTTGGAGAAGACTTATTTCCTCCCTCGAAAAGACACACATACATCCCCATAAAATCATTTAGCGGCAACTGTGTGCACAGTCTCTGTGGCGCAATTGGTTAGCGCATTTGGCTGTTAGCCGAAAGGTTGGTGGTTCAAACCCACCCAGCGACAGCCTTGACTTTTGTGTTCAACAGTTGTCCGAAGAGAACCCCAGATAGCCATTTAGCAGCAAGGCCGTCCCTGGGTGGGTTTGAACCACCAACCTTTTGGTTAACAGACAAATGCGCTAACCAATTGCGCCACAGAAACTGTGCATGCAGTTGCTGCTAAAATATTTTATGGGGATGTATGTGTGTCTTTCGGAGGGAGGAAGTAAGTCTACTCCAAGAAGTTTAACACCACTTTTTCTTACAGCAAAGCATTCACTGTGTGGCAGTATAGTGGTGAGCATAGCTGCCTTCCAAGCAGGTGACCTGGGTTTGATTCTTGGCCAATGTATGTGAGCTTGCTTTTGACATCCTACAAATCCCTGGAAGACAAGATCCATGAACAGGGAAGAGGAGAGGGTGGAGGAATTTTTACTTTGTAAGCGATTTCAGATCTGGATATCTGCAATATTCGCGGATATCCGTATCATGCATCCAAATATCCGCAGATAGCTATTCGGATTTAAAAAAAATCCGGAATCCGAATCGGATAGCGTAAAAAAAGTTCGGAAAACCGGGTTACCTGGATATCTGGAATCCGGATGTGCATCCCTGCTCTACTCTGCTGACAGCCCCCCCCCTTCCCCCTCCCCCAAATCTGGTGGCAAGGAGCATGTCAACAGAGTAATGGGGAAGGGGAGACCCCTGCAGGAGAGTAAAGCCTGCATAATGCCCCTTTCCCGCCTCCAAGAACCTTTCACTGGCTCTCCTCTGCTTGCTCCATGCCAATCACTGCTCTGTGCTCTCAGAGGAGCATTTGCAGTGTTGTCACCTCAGATGTCACGGAAAAGAGAGTCCTGTAATACAGCACCTAGGAGCGATGGGCAGAGGCAGAAATTTACGCTACCTGACCCCTGCATCAGGTAGTAAGCTTTTTATTAACTACTAGCAAACCTAAGACCTTTAAAAAAAGGGCTCTAGGTCTGTGTTTCTCACCACACGCGAGAAACACAGATTTAGTTTTCACCTTTTTCACATTTTAATTCCCACACTTATAAAAATATATTCTTTGGCTTTTTATGTTTAAAATGATACCAAATAATATGCCTGCTACCCGCCGCGCGTGCTCACTACCCGCCGCTGCGCGCGCCCACCACGTGTGCAGCCGCTGCACACCCGGCCGCCCGCTCAGCTCCCTGGCCCCATCACCGTCCTCCTGTCTCAGTGAGGCTGGGTCCGTGCTGCGCACATGCGCAGTAGCAAAAACCACGGACCCAGCTACACAAAGACAGCACACGCAGGGACACAGGGGTTTTATTGTAGAGGATCTTTACTGGCTTGGGTTCTCTGTAAGTTTTCAATTCTATATTTAATTGTAAAATTGGTTAATTTGATTTTCCATGTGATATGTTTGTCAAAATATTTAAAATACTATGAACAGATTTAGTAGATACACTCTCATACTGCATGGAGTTGGTAAAGTTGGTCAGTGATTGGCCAGTCAAAATTGAAAGTGTATACCAGGCTTTAAGGCTGCACTAATCAACACAGAGATGATGGCTAGTCATTTCACCTTACTGAACCCTGTATTTAGGCATGGCTCATTATCTGAGCTGAGCGATGAGGGGAGTCTGCACTGCCAGATAGGGGGCATGTAAGTCTCCATTGGCAGCCTATACCTGGCTAACCTATTCTTGGGCACCACCTGTGCCTGGATAACCTCTACTGGGGCACCACCTGTACTTGGCTACCTATACTGGGAGCACCTATATCTGGCTCCCTTTACTAGGGGCACCTATAGCTGGCTACCTATACTTGGGCAACTATAGCTGGCTACTTATACTGAAGACACTTAGACCTGGCTACCTATACTGGGGGCTTTCTTTGGGTGACATTTTTTCCAATAATTCTTTTATTGTAATTTTAAAATTTGTTTGTAGGGAAAAATTGGACGTAAATGAGGAAAATACACATTTTTTTCACGTTATAATTCCCACACTTATAAAAATATATTCTTTGGCTTTTTATGTTTAAAATTATACCAAATAATATGCCTTACATCACTACTAGCTGGTCATATGGTGGATCAGTAGCCCGTGGAGCACGGCAATCGGGCACTGCACACAGCTAGCAAAGTGCTAGCTGCGTGTAATAAAAAAAATTGTGCAAATCGGCCCACCAGGGCCTGAAAAATCCTCCTGCACGGCATAGCCCGAGCTGAGCTCGGGCTTACCGCCAGGAAGGTTGAACTTTTTTTTTTTATCTTAAAATTATTTTTTCTCTAACTTTATTGAATAACTGTTGCTATTTGCACTTTTGAACCAGATTATATATGTGCATGAGCAAACACGAGCATGCACAAGCGTGAATGCACGGGAGTATGCACATGTAGGTTTAGTGGCGGTCAGTGACCTTTTAACCGTAGATATAGATTCTATGTCCAGGAACACAGAAGAAGACTATCCTGGATGTAGAATCTATGTCCAGGAATGTGAAGTTGTTAAAATAAACCTGATGATTTATTTTTTGGGGAAAAAAAGAAAACGCTGTACAGGAAAGAATATGTTTACTACAAACTAAATTGTCCCTAAATTCCTATACCTGGAGCTATTGTGTACTTCCACAGCTTTATTTTAGTAATTGACAGGACAGGAAAGGAAAGGAAACAATGCAATAAAACTTGACGGGAACCTAACTGTAGCAAAAACAGTGTTATCAGCTATGCTTATTTCTTGTAATGACCAAAATGAGAATTATCCCCAATGCAAACAGATGAACCCCCTTGTGCCACCTGCTTTCTGCCCAATACAAAAAAGAAAAACAGCAATAGAGCCCCACTTTACACCAAAACTTGAAGCTGTAATGATTGGTGTAGCAACACAGATGTCTGATTATGTGTGATCTGCAGAATCACCAATAATACAGACGTTATACCTGATTATGTGGTGATCTGCAGTATCACCAATAATACAAGTATGGCAGGTTAACAACGAGGTATGTAGTGCTTGGTGCAACAGTAACAGAATAGTAGCTAAACCTCACCAGAGGAGCTGGTGGGTCCTTATAGAACAACGTAACTGAGTAATTAGACTTAACCTCACCAGATTAGCTGGTGGGTACTATTAGAACACAGTAACTGATTAGTTTGGCTTAACTTCACCAGAGGAACTGGTGGATACTATTAGAACACAGTAACTGATAGTTTGGCTTAACTTCACCAGAGGAACTGGTGGATACTATCAGGACACAATAACTGATTGTTTAGCTTCACCTCACCAGAGGAGCTGGTGGGTACTATCAGAAGAGCACCTCACCAGTGACAAGGGCTCACTGGTGAGTAGAGAGGTCAGACAGGCTATGATCAGTAACGAGCGAGCAGGCACAGTACAGAATCGACAGGCAAGAGAATAGTAAGATATCAGGCAGGGTTCAGCAACAGAGTCAGATAGGCAGATGTACAGGAACGATAAGCAAGAGCAGAGTCAGGGGGTAGCAAGAGTCATACACAGAATATCAATAACAGTATACAATCCTAGTCTTGTGTGAAATCCCTGGTTTCCTCCCAGATCAAAGCACACCGGATACTATCTAAGGTCTGAGCACTAGCACATAAGTATTCGCAACAGAAGACAAGTTGCGAGTGAACAGAGGAGACCCCACCGCCACGCTCACAACAATCAACCAATCCGGAGTGCCGTGAGCCTCCTCTGACGTCAGCTGACCGGCCGGTCAGCTGACGCGCCTCCTCCCTGCATAAAGGTCCTGTCTCTGCGCGCACCTGCGCGATACGGCAACTCTATTTGCAAACGACAGACCCGTCCTCGGCGTACTAGACGCCAGAGGCACGGGCGAGGTCCTGGAACATGAAGGCATTACTGCGGGTGTTACAGAAGCTAAACTGTTTATTTACCAGAGGTGGTCTTTATTTCAGTGTAAAAGTAAAGTATTGGGGCTTTCAGTTTTATATAGTCTATGGTGGTATCCCTTTGCTCCCAAAGTATTAGAAGAATTCACACACAAAAAAAAAGATCAAAAGCACCTCTCCCCATCCATCCATGTGCATGGCTCTGTTAGATAAAGGATCATCTGTCAGATTGAATGTGAAGGTGAATGGCATAGGACATCGCTTGTAGCCTGTGGGCCACTAGTCGATCGATTTTCGATCAACCACACTGAAGTCAATTCCTTAATAAAGTCGATCGCTTTGTCGATTGACTCAGAATCGTTATATGTATGGCTATCTTTAGTCTTAGGAAGGCTGAGTTGACTAATTGCCTGCAGTATCCAGACACAGACAGTAATGTGAGGAGCTCTGGACATTAATCACTTTTTTGATTACTGTTGGATAGTGTAGGCCAAATATTGCCTCATCTGGTTTCTTTTCAGATTCATCCATCCTCCATTTTCATCCATTTCCATTACTTTTTGTTTTGTTCATTCTCATCTGTTTTCATCCATTGGCATCTGCATTTCAGTGTGTCTTTACTTCCATTAACAGACAAAAATGCTTTGAAACATGGATATCAGTGTGTGAAAGTGTGTAACAATGGGCAGTAGAATGACCATCTAGCAGAGAAACCTGAATCCCAGTCATAATCATGTTTCTTCAGTTTGGCTTGATTAATAGATTGTTGGATTGAACTTGAAGATGACCAAAATTCAGACATGAACACAAAATTAGCATTGAAGATGTCTGGACACATTGATTTTCCTAAGAAAAACATATATATTTTTGGTTAACTACAAACAAGAACCTCAAAGAGGAACTGTACCCCAAGACTGAACGTCATTCCAATCAGTAGCTAATACTTCCCACTAAAAATCTTTACATTTTCTCAAACAGATCATTAGGGACATACTGTATGTATGGCTGATAGTGTGAGGAAACCCCTTCCACATTGTGATGCCAGGGCCATGGCCCTGGCAGTTTCTTGTCTGTGAACTGTGTTGCATTGTAGGAAGTAATGGCTGTTTCCAACTGCCAAGAAAGCAGCATCTCCTTCTGTGCCTAGAACTCTCAGTAAACAAACATTCTGCAGAGATCACTTGGCAGGACTAAAGATGTCACCACTAGTGATACATTTCAGAATGTAAATCAGAGGTAAGAGGACAGATTTTACACTGGGCAAACACTAAAGTAAGTCATTTATAAATGGATATTGTAATTAAATAAGCAATTTCATTTATTATTGTTATTATTAACCACTTGAGGACCTAGGGCTTTACCCCCCTTAAGGACCGGCCACTTTTTTTCCATTCAGACCACTGCAGCTTTCACGGTTTATTGCTCGCTCATACAACCTACCACCTAAATGAATTTTGGCTCCTTTTCTTGTCACTAATAAAGCTTTCTTTTGATGCTATTTGATTGCTCCTGCGATTTTTACTTTTTATTATATTCATCAAAAAAGACATGAATTTTGGCAAAAAAATGATTTTTTTAACTTTCTGTGCTGACAGTTTTCAAATAAAGTAAAATTTCTGTATACATGCAGCGCGAAAAATGTGGACAAACATGTTTTTGATAAAAAAAAAACCATTCAGTGTATATTTATTGGTTTGGGTAAAAGTTATAGCGTTTACAAACTATGGTGCCAAAAGTGAATTTTCCCATTTTCAAGCATCTCTGACTTTTCTGACCCCCTGTCATGTTTCATGAGGGGCTAGAATTCCAGGATAGTATAAATACCCCCCAAATGACCCCATTTTGGAAAGAAGACATCCCAAAGTATTCACTGAGAGGCATAGTGAGTTCATAGAAGATATTATTTTTTGTCACAAGTAAGCGGAAAATGACACTTTGTGAGGAAAAAAAAAAAAAAAAAAAGTTTCCATTTCTTCTAACTTGCGACAAAAAAAAATGAAATCTGCCACGGACTCACCATGCCCCTCTCTGAATACCTTGAAGGGTCTACTTTCCAAAATGGGATCATTTGTGGGGTGTGTTTACTGTCCTGACATTTTGGGGGGTGCTAAATTGTAAGCACCCCTGTAAAGCCTAAAGGTGCTCATTGGACTTTGGACCCCTTAGCGCAGTTAGGCTGCAAAAAAGTGCCACACATGTGGTATTGCCGTACTCAGGAGAAGTAGTATAATGTGTTTTGGGGTGTATTTTTACACATACCCATGCTGGGTGGGAGAAATATCTCTGTAAATGACAATTTGTTAATTTTTTTTACACACAATTGTCCATTTACAGAGATATTTCTCCCACTCAGCATGGGTATGTGTAAAAATACACCACAAAACACATTATACTACTTCTCCTGAGTACGGCGATACCACATGTGTGGCACTTTTTTGCACCCTAACTGCGCTAAAGGGCCCAAAGTCCAATGAGTACCTTTAGGATTTCACAGGTCATTTTGAGAAATTTCGTTTCAAGACTACTCCTCACGGTTTAGGGCCCCTAAAATGCCAGGGCAGTATAGGAACCCCACAAATGACCCCATTTTAGAAAGAAGACACCCCAAGGTATTCCGTTAGTAGTATGGCGAGTTCATAGAAGATTTTATTTTTTGTCACAAGTTAGCGGAAAATGACACTTTGTGAAAAAACACAATTAAAATCAATTTCCGCTAACTTTTGACAAAAAATAAAATCTTCTATGAACTCACCATACTCCTAACGGAATACCTTGGGGTGTCTTCTTTCTAAAATGGGGTCATTTGTGGGGTTCCTATACTGCCCTGGCATTTTAGGGGCCCTAAACCGTGAGGAGTAGTCTTGAAACCAAATGTCGCAAAATGACCTGTGAAATCCTAAAGGTACTCATTGGACTTTGGGCCCTTTAGCGCAGTTAGGGTGCAAAAAAGTGCCACACATGTGGTATCGCCATACTCGGGAGAAGTAGTACAATGTGTTTTGGGGTGTATTTTTACACATACCCATGCTGGGTGGGAGAAATACCTCTGTAAATGGACAATTGTGTGTAAAAAAAATCAAAAGATTGTCATTTACAGAGGTATTTCTCCCACCCAGCATGGGTATGTGTAAAAATACACCCCAAAACACATTGTACTACTTCTCCCGAGTACGGCGATACCACATGTGTGGCACTTTTTTGCACCCTAACTGCACTAAGGGGCCCAAAGTCCAATGAGTACCTTTAGGATTTCACAGGTCATTTTTGTTTCAAGACTACTCCTCACGGTTTAGGGCCCCTAAAATGCCAGGGCAGTATAGGAACCCCACTAATGACCCCATTTTAGAAAGAAGACACCCCAAGGTATTCCGTTAGGAGTATGGTGAGTTCATAGAAGTTTTTATTTTTTTGTCACAAGTTAGCGGAAATTGATTTTAATAGTTTTTTTTCACAAAGTGTCATTTTCCGCTAACTTGTGACAAAAAATAAAATCTTCTATGAACTCACCATACTCCGTACGGAATACCTTTGGGTGTCTTCTTTCTAGAATGGGGTCATTTGTGGGGTTCCTATACTGCCCTGGCATTTTAGGGGCCCTAAACCGTGAGGAGTAGTCTTGAAACCAAATGTCGCAAAATGACCTGTGAAATCCTAAAGGTACTCATTGGACTTTGGGCCCCTTAGCGTACTTAGGGTGTAAAAAAGTGCCACACATGTGGTACCGCTGTACTCAGGAGAAGTAGTATAATGCGTTTTGGGGTGTATTTTTACACATACCCATGCTAAGTGGGAGAAATATCTCTGTAAATGACAATTGTTTGATTTTTTTACACACAATTGTCCATTTACATAGAAATTTCTCCCACCCAGCATGGGTATGTGTAAAAATACACCCCAAAACACATTATACTACTTTTCCTGAGTACGGCGGTACCACATGTGTGACACTTTTTTGCAGCCTAGGTGCGCTAAGGGGCCCAACGTCCTATTCACAGGTCATTTTGAAGCATTTGTTTTCTAGACTACTCCTCGCGGTTTAGGGCCCCTAAAATGCCAGGGCAGTATAGGAACCCCACAAGTGACCCCATTTTAGAAAGAAGACACCCCAAGGTATTCCGTTAGGTGTATGGCGAGTTCATAGAAGATTTTATTTTTTGTCACAAGTTAGTGAAAAATGACACTTTGTGAAAAAAAACCAATAAAAATTAATTTCCGCTAACTTTTGACAAAAAATTAAATCTTCTATGAACTCGTCATACACCTAACATAATACCTTGGGGTGTCTTTTTTTTCTAAAATGGGGTCACTTGTGGGGTTCCTATACCGCCCTGGCATTTTACAGGCCCAAAACCGTGAGTAGTCTGGAAACCAAATGTCTCAAAATGACTGTTCAGGGGTATAAGCATCTGCAAATTTTGATGACAGGTGGTCTATGAGGGGGCGAATTTTGTGGAACCGGTCATAAGCAGGGTGGCCTTTTAGATGACAGGTTGTATTAGGCCTGATCTGATGGATAGGAGTGCTAGGGGGGTGACAGGAGGTGATTGATGGGTGTCTCAGGGGGTGGTTAGAGGGGAAAATAGATGCAATCCATGCACTGGGGAGGTGATCGGAAGGGGGTCTGAGGGTTTGGCCGAGTGATCAGGAGCCCACACGGGGCAAATTGGGGCCTGATCTGATGGGTAGGTGTGCTAGGGGGTGACAGGAGGTGATTGATGGGTGTCTCAAGGTGTGATTAGAGGGGGGAATGGATGCAAGCAATGCACTGGCGAGGTGATCAGGGCTGGGGTCTGAGGGCATTCTGAGGGTGTGGGCGGGTGATTGAGTGCCCTAGGGGCAGATAGGGGTCTAATCTGATAGGTAGCAGTGACAGGGGGTGATTGATGGGTAATTAGTGGGTGTTTAGGGTAGAGAATAGATGGAAACACTGCGCTTGGGTGGTGATCTGATGTCGGATCTGCGGGCGATCTATTGGTGTGGGTGGGTGATCAGTTTGCCCGCAAGGGGCAGGTTAGGGGCTGATTGATGGGTGGCAGTGACAGGGGGTGATTGATGGGTGGCAGTGACAGGGGGTGATTGATGGGTGGCAGTGACAGGGGGTGATTGATGGGTGATTGATAGGTGATTGACAGGTAATCAGTGGGTTATTACAGGGGAGAACAGATGTAAATATTGCACTGGCGAATTGATAAGGGGGGGTCTGAGGGCAATCTGAGCGTGTAGGCGGGCGATTGGGTGCCCGCAAGGGGCAGATTAGGGTCTGATCTGATAGGTAACAGTGACAGGTGGTGATAGGGAGTGATTGATGGGTAATTAGTGGGTGTTTAGAGGAGAGAATAGATGGAAACACTGCGCTTGGGTGGTGATCTGATGTCGGATCTGCGGGCGATCTATTGGTGTGGGTGGGTGATCAGATTGCCCGCAAGGGGCAGGTTAGGGGCTGATTGTTGGGTGGCAGTGACAGGGGGTGATTGATGGGTGATAGGTGATTGGCAGGTGATTGACAGGTGATCAGTGGGTTATTACAGGGAAGGACAGATGTAATTAATGCACTGGCGAATTGATAAGGGGGGGGGGGGGGTCTGAGGGCAATCTGAGCGTGTGGGCGGGTGATTGGGTGCTCGCAAGGGGCAGATTAGGGTCTGATCTGATAGGTAACAGTGACAGGTGGTGATAGGGGGTGATTGATGGGTAATTAGTGGGTGTTTAGAGAAGATAACAGATGTAAACGATACATTTGGGAGGTAATCTGACGGCGGGTTTGCGGGCGATCTAATGGTGTGGGTGGGTGATCAGATTGCCCGCAAGGGGCAGGTTAGGGGCTGATTGATGGGTGGCAGTGACAGGGGGTGACAGGGGGTGATTGATGGGTGATAGGTGATTGGCAGGTGATTGACAGGTGATCAGTGGGTTATTACAGGGAAGAACAGATGTAATTAATGCACTGGTGAATTGATAAGGGGGGGTCAGAGGGCAATTTGAGCGTGTGGGCGGGTGATTGGGTGCCCGCAAGGGGCAGATTAGGGTCTGATCTGATAGGTAAAAGTGACAAGTGGTGATAGGGGGTGATTGATGGGTGATTGATGGGTAATTAGTGGGTGTTTAGAGGAGAGAATAGATGTAAACAATGGATTTGGGAGGTGATCTGATGTCGGATCTGTGGGCGATCTATTGGTGTGGGGGGGTGATCAGATTGCCCGCAAGGGGCAGGTTAGGGGCTGATTGATGGGTGGCAGTGACAGGGGGTGATTGACGGGTGATTGATGGGTGATTGACGGGTGATTGACAGGTGATTGACAGGTGATTGACAGGTGATCAGGGGGATAGATGCATACAGTAAACAGGGGGGGGTGGTCTGGGGGGGGGGGTCTGGGGAGAATCTGAGGGGTGGGGGGTGATCA